>NW_026871006.1:900000-1022471 GCF_033118175.1 Dama dama | reverse complement strand
ATATGAGGAGCATGAAACGGTCTAAAAAGTACGAGGTGCATTATGTGGTGTTGAAAATCATGAAGAGCCTGAAAAGGTGTGAAAAATAAGAAGAGCTTCAAAAGGTGTGAAAAATACGAGGAGCATGAAAAGGTCTGAAAAAATAGGAGGAGCATGAGGCGGTTTTGAAAAACATGAGGAGCCCGAAAAGCTGTGAAATATACGAAGAGCTTCAGAAGGTGTGAAAAGGATGAAGAGCTTCAAAAGGTGTCAAAAATATGAGGAGCATGAAACGGTCTGAAAAATAAGCGGAGCATGAAGCGGTGTTCAAATACATGAAGAGCCTGAAAAAGTGTGAAAAATATGAAGAGCTTCAAAAGGTGTCAAAAATGAGATATGCATGAAACGGTTTGAAAAATAGGAGAAGCATGAAGTGGTTGTTAAAACATGAAGAGCCTGAAAAGGTATAAAAAATATGAAGAGCTTCAAAAGGTGTGAAATACATGAGGAGCATGAAACGGGCTGAAAAATAAGACAAGCATGAAGTTCTGTGGAAAAACATGAAGAGCCTGAAAAGCTGTTAAAAATGTGAAGAGCTTCAAAAGGTGTCAAAAATATGAGGAGCATGAAACGGTCTGAAAAATAGGAGGAGCATGAAGCTGTGTTCAAAAACATGAAGAGCCTGAAAAGGTGTGAAAAATATGAAGAGCTTCAAAAGGTGTCAAAAATATGAGGAGCATGAAACGGTCTGAAAAATAGGAGGAGCATGAAAGCAGTGTTGAAAAGCAAAAGAGCATGAAAAGGTGTTGAATTACATGAAGAGCATGAAAAGGTGTGAAAAATATGAAGATCTTCAAAAGGTGTCAAAAACATGAGGAGCATGAAACGGTCTGAAAAATAGGGGGAGCATGAAGCGGTGTTGAACAAAATGAAGAGCCTGAAAAGGTGTGAATAATATGAGGAGCTTCAAAAGGTGTCAAAAAAATGAGGAGTATGAAACGGTCTGAAAATTACGATGAGCATGAAGCGGTGTTCAAAAACATGATGAGCCTGAAAAGGTGTGAAAAATATGAAGAGCTTCAAAAGGTGTGAAAAATATGAGGAGCATGTAAAGGTCTGAAAAAAAAAGAGGAGCATGAAGAGATGTTGAAAAACATGAAGAGCCTGAAAAGGTGTGAAAAATATGAAGAGCTTCAAAAGGTGTGAAAAATATGAGGAGCATGAAACGGTCTGTAAAATAGGAGGAGCATGAAGCCGTGTTGAAAAAAATGAAGAGCCTGAAAAGGTGTGAAATATACGAAGAGCTTCAAAATGTGTCAAAAATATGAGGATATGAAATGGTCTGAAAAACAGGAGGAGCATGAAGCGGTGTTGAAAAACATGAAGAGCCTGAAATGGTGTGAAAAACATGAAGAGCCTGAAAAGGTGTGATAAATATGAAGAGATTCAAAAGGTGTTCAAAAATATGAGGAGCATGAAACGGTCTGAAAAATAGGAGGAGTGTGAAACTGTGTTGAAAAACATGAAGTGTATGAAAATTGGTGAAAAATATGAAGAGCTTCAAAAGGTGTGAATAATATGAGGAGCATGAAACAATCTGAAAAATAGGAAGAGCATGAAACGGTGTTGAAAGACATGAAGAGCATGAAAGCATTGAAAATTATGAAGAGCTTCAACAGGTGTCAAAAATAGGAGTAGCATGAAACGGTGTTCAAAAACTTGAAGAGCCTGAAAAGGTGTGAAAAATATGAAGAGATTAAAAGGTGTCAAAAATATGAGGAGCATGAAACGGTCTGAAAAATAGGAGTAGCAAGAAATGGTGTTCAAAAACATGAAGAGCCAGAAAAGGTGTGAAAAATATGAAGAGCTTCAAAAGGTGTCAAAATTATGAAGAGCATGAAACGGTCTGAGACATAGGAGGAGAATGAAGCGATGTTCAGAACCAAGAAGAGCCTGAACAGGTGTGAAAAATATCAAGAACTTCAAAAGGTGTGAAAAATATGAGGAGCATGTAAAGGTCTGAAAAAAAAAGAGGAGCATGAAGTGAGGTTGAAAAACATGAAGAGCCTGAAAATGTGTGAAATATATGAAGAGCTTCAAAACGTGTCAAAAATATGAGGAGCATGAAACGGTCTGAAAAGTAGGAGGAGCATGAAGCGGTGTTCAAAAATATGAAGAGCCTGAAAAGGTGTGAAATATGAAGAGCTTCAGAAGGTGTCAAAAATATAGGAGCATGAAACGATCTGAAAAATAGGAGGAGCATGAAATGGTGTTGAAAAACCTGAAGAGCCTGAAAAGGTGTGAAAAATATGAAGAGCTTCAAAAGGTGGCAAAAATATGAGGAGCATGAAACGGTCTGAAAAATTGGAGGAGCATGAAGTGATGTTCAAAAACATGAAGAGCCTGAAAAGGTGTGAATAATATGAGGAGCTTCAAAAGGTGTCAAAAATATGAGGAGCATGAAACGGTCTGAAAATTACGAGGAGCATGAAGCGGTGTTCAAAAACATGATGAGCCTGAAAAGGTGTGACAAATATGAAGAGCTTCAAAAGGTGTCAAAAAAAGGAGTAGCATTAAACGGTGTTCAAAAACATGAATAGCCTGAAACGGTGTGAAAAATATGAAGAGCATAGATAGGTTTCAAAAATATGAGGAGCATGAAACGGTATGAAAAATAGGAGGAGCATGAAGCGGTGTTCAAAAACATGTAGAGCCTGAAAAGATGTGAAAAATATGAAGAGCTTCGATAGGTTTCAAAAATATGAGGAGCATGAAACGGTCTGTAAAATAGGAGGAGCATGAAGCGGTGTTCAAAAACATGAAGAGCCTGAAAATGGGTGAAAAATATGAAGAGCTTCAAAAGGTGTGAAAACATGAGGAGCATGAAACGGTTTGAAAAATAGGAGGGGCATGAAGCGTTTTTGAAATAAATGAAGAGCCTGATAACGTGTGAAAAATATGAAGAGCTTCAAAAGGTGTGAAAAATATGAAGAGTTTCAAAAGGTGTCAAAAATATGAGGAGCATGAAACAGTGTTCAAAAACATGAAAAGCCTGAAAAGGTGTGAAAAATATAAAGAGCTACAAAAGGTGTGAAACATATCAGGAGCATGAAACGGTCTGAAAAATAGGAGGAGCATGAAGCGGTGTTGAAAAACATGAAGAGCCTGAAAAGGTGTGAAATATATGAAGAACTTCAAAAGGTGTCAGAAATATGAGGAGCATGAATCGGTGTTCAAAAACATGAAAATCATGAAAATGTGTGAAAAATATAAAGAGCTTCAAAAGGTGTGAATAATATGAAAAGCTTCAAAAGGTGTCAAATATATGAGGAGCATGAAAGAGTCTGAAAAATGGGAGAAGCATGAAGTGGTGTTGAAAAACATGAAGATCCTGAAGTCGTGTGAAAATTATGAAGAGTCTCAAAAGGTGTCAAAAATATGAGAAGCATGAAACGTTCTGAAAAATAAGAGGACTATGAAGCGGTGTTGAAATACATGAAGAGCCTGAAAAGGTGTGCAAAGTATGAAAAGGTTCAAAAGGTGTCAGAAATATGAGGAGCATGAAAAGGTCTGAAAAATAAGAGGAGCATGAAGCGGTGTTGAAAAACATGAAGAGTCTGAAATTGTGTGAAAAATATGAAGAGCATCAAACGGTGTCAAAAATATGAGGAGCATGACCCAGTCTGCAATATAGGAGGAGTATGAAGCGGTGTTGAAAAACATGAAGAGCCTGAAAAGGTGTGAAATATATGAAGAGCTTCAAAAGGTGTAAAAAATATGAGGAGCATGAAACGGTCTGAAAAATAGTATGAGCATGAAGCGATGTTCAAAAACGTGAAGAGCATGAAAAGGTGTGAAATATATGAAGAGCTTCAAAAGGTGTAAAAAATTTGAGGAGCATGAAACAGTCTGAAAAATAGGAGAAGCATGAAGTGGTGTTGAAAAACATGAAGAGATTTAAAAGGTGTGAAAAATATGAAGAGATTCAAAAGGTGTCAAAAATATGAGGAGCATGAAAAGGTCTGAAAAATAGGAGGATCATGCAACGGTGTTGAAAAACATGAAGAGCCTGAAAAGTTGTGAAAAATATGAAGAGCTTCAACAGGTGTCAAAAATATGAGGAGCATGAAACGGTCTGAAAAATAGGAAGAGCATGAAACGTTGTTCAAAAACATGAAGAGCCTGAAAATGTGTGAAAAATATGAAGAGCTTCAAAAGGTGTCAAAAATATGAGGAGCATGAAACGGTCTGAAAAATAGTATGAGCATGAAGCGATGTTCAAAAACCTGAAGAGCCTGAAAAGGTGTGAAATATATGAAGAGCTTCAAAAGGTGTCAAAAATTTGAGGGGCATGAAACATTCTGAAAAATAGGAGGAGCATGAAACGGTATTGAAAAACATGAAGAACAGGAAAAGGAGTGAAAAATATGATGAGCTTCAAAAGGTGTGAAGAATATGAGGAACATGAAGCGGTGTTCAAAAACTTTAAGAGGTTGAAAAAGTGGGAAATATATGAAGAGCTTCAAAAGGTGTGAAAAATCGGAGGAGCATGAAGCGGTGTTCAAAAACATGAAGAGCTTGAAAAGGTGTGAAATATATGAAGAGCTTCAATAGGTGTGAAAAATAGGAGGAGCATGAAACAGTCTGAAAATGGGAGGAGCATGAAACGGTGTTGAAAAACATGAAGAGCATGAAAAGTTGTGAAAAATATGAAGAGACTGAACAGGTGTGAAAAATATGAAGAGTTTCAAAAGCTGTCAAAAATATGAGGATCATGAAACGTTCTGAAAATTAGGAGGAGCATGAAGCGGTGTTGAAAAACATGAAGAGACTGAAAAGGTGTGAAAAATATGAAGAGCTTCAAAACGCGTCAAAAATATGAGGAGCATGAAACAGTCTGAAAAATAGGAGGTGCATGAAACGGTGGTCAAAAACATGACTAACCTGAAAAGGTGTGAAAAACATGAAGAGCTTCAAAAGGTGTGAAAATATGAGGAGCATGAAACGGTCTGAAAATCAGGAGGAGCATGAAGCGGTGTTGAAAAACAAGAATAGCCTGAAAAGGTGTGAAACATATGAACAGGTTCAAAAGGTGTCAAAAATAGAAGGAGCATGGAACGGTATGAAAAATAGAAGGAGCAAGAAGCGATGTTGAAAAACATGAAGAGACTGAAAAGGTGTGAAAAATATGAGTAGTTTCAAATGCTGTCAAAAATATGAGGAACATGAAACGGTTTGAAAAGTAGGAGGAGCATGAAGTGGTGTTGAAAAACATGGAGAGCCTGAAAAGGTGTGAAAAATGTTAAGAGCTTCAAAAGGTGTCAAAAATATGAAGAGCATGAAACGGTCGGAAAAATTGGAGGAGCATGAAGCGGTGTTCAAAAACATGCAGAGTCTAGAAAGGTGTGAAAAATATGAAGAGCTTCAAAAGGTGTCAAAAATATGAGGAGCCTGAAACGGTCTGATAATTAGGAAGTGCACGAACCGGTTTGAAAAATAGGAGGAGCATGAAGCAGTGTTGAAAAACTTGAAGAGCCTGAAAAGGTGTGAAATATATGAAGAGCTTCAAAAGGTGTCAAAAATATGAGGAGCATGAAAGAGTCTGAAAAATGGGAGAAGCATGAAGTGGTGTTGAAAAACATGAAGAGTCTGAAAAGGTGTGAAAAATATGAAGAGCTTCAAAAGGTGTGAAAAATATTAGGAGCATGAAGCGGTGTTGAAAAACATGAAGAGCCTGAAAAGGAGTGAAAAATATGAGGAGCATGAAACGGTCTGAAAATAGGAGGAGCATGAAGCGGTGTTGGAAACATGAAGAGCCTGAAAAGGAGTGAAAAATATGAGGAGCATGAAACGGTCTGAAAATAGGAGGAGCATGAAACGGTGTTGAAAAACATGAAGAGCATGAAAAGGTGTGAAAAATATGACGAGCTTCAAAAGGTGTCAAAAATATGAGGAGCATGAAACGGTGTTAAAAAACATGAAGAGCCTGAAAAGGTGTGAAAAATATGAAGAGCTTCAAAAGGTGTCAAAAATATGAGGACCTTGAAAAGTTGTTCAAAAACATGAAGAGCATGAAAAAGTCTGAAAAATATGAAGAGCTTCAAAAGGTGTCAAAACTATGAGGAGCATGAAACGGTCTAAAATATAGGAGGAGCATGAAGAGGTGTTGAAAAACATGAAGAGCCTGAAAAGGTGTGAAATATATGAAGAGTTTCGAAAGGTGTCAAAACTATGAGGAGCATGATACGGTCTGAAAAATAGGAGGAGCATGAAATGGTGTTCGTAAACATGAAGAGCCTGAAAAGGTGTGAAAAATATGAAGAGGTTCAAAACGTGTCAAAGTATGAGGAGCATGAAACGGTCTGAAAAATAGGAGGAGCATGAAGCAGTGTTGACAAAATGAAGACCATGAAAAGGTGTGAAATAAATGAAGAGCTTCAAAAGGTGTCAAAAACATGAGGAGCATGAAATGGTCTGAAAAATAGGAGGAACATGAAACGGTATTGAAAAACATGAAGAACAGGAAAAGGAGTGAAAAATATGAAGAGCTTCAAAAGGTGTCAAAAATATGAGGAGCATGAATCGGTGTTCAAAAACATGAAGAGTCTGAAAAGGTGTGAAAAATATGAAGAGCTTCAAAAGGTGTGAAAAATATTAGTAGCATGAAGCGGTGTTGAAAAACATGAAGAGCCTGAAAAGGAGTGAAAAATATGAGGAGCATGAAATGGTCTGAAAATAGGAGGAGCACGAAGCGGTGTTTAAAAACATGAAGATCCTGAAAACGTGTGAAAAACATGAAGAGTTTCAAAAGGTGTGAAAAATATGTTGAGCAAGAAATAGTGATCAAATTCATGAAGAGCCGGAAAAGGTGTGAAAAAAATGAAGAGCTTCAAAAGGTGTCAAAAATATGAGGAGCATGAAACGTTCGCAACAATAGTAGGAGCATGAAGTGTTGTTCAAAAACATGAAGATCCTGAAAACGTGTGAAAATATGAAGAGCTTCAAAAGGTGTCAAAAGTATGAGGAGCATGAAATGGACTGAAAAATAGGAGGAGCATGAAGTGGTGTTGAAAAACATGAAGAGCCTGAAAAGGTGTGAAAAATATGAAGAGCTTCAAAAGGTGTCAAAAATATGAGGAGCAAAAAATGCTCTGAAAAATATTAGGAGCATGAAGCGCTGTTGAAAAACAAGAAGAGCCTGAAAAGGTGTGAAAACTATGAATAGCTTCAAAAGGTGTCAAAACTATGAGGAGGAAGAAACGTAATGAAAAATAAGAGAATCATGAAAAGGTGTTTAAAAATATGAAGGCCCTGAAAAGGTGTCAAAAATATGAAGAGCTTCAAAAAGCGTCAAAAATATGCAGAGCATGAAACGGTCTGAAAAATAGGAGGAGCATGAAGCGTTGTTGAAAAATATAAAGAGACTGAAAAGGTGTGAAAAATATGAAGAGCTTCAAAAGGTGTCAAAAATATGAGGAGCATGAAATGGTCTGAAAAATATTAGGAGCATGAAGCGCTGTTGAAAAACATCAAAAGCCTGAAAAGGAATGAAAAGTATGAAGAGCTTCACAAGGTATCAAATATATGAGGAGCAAGAAAAGGTCTGAAAAATAGGAGGAGCATGAAGCGGTGTTTAAAATCATGAAGAGCCTGAAAAGGTGTGAAATATATGAAGAGCTTCAAAAAGTGTGAAAAATATGAGGAGCATGAAACGGTCTGAAAAATAGGAGGAGCATGAAAAGGTGTCAAAAACATCAAGAGCATGAAAAGATGTGAAATATATGAAGAGCTTCAAAAGCTGTCAAAAATATGAGGAGCATGAAACGGTCTGAAATATATGAGGAGCATGAAACGGTCTGAAATATAGGAGGGGCATGAAACTGTGTTGAAAAGCATGAAGAGCATGAAAAGGTGTTGAATAACATGAAGACCACGAAAAGGTGTGAAAAATATGAAGATCTTCAAAAGGTGTCAAAAACATGAGGAGCATGAAACGGTCTGAAAATTAAGAGTAGCATGAAACGGACTGAAATATAGGAGGAGCATGAATTGGTTTGAAAAATAGGAGGAGCGTCAAGCGATGTTGAAAAACATGAAGAGCATGAAAATGTGTGAAAAATATGAGGAGCATGAAGCGGTCTGAAAAATAGGAGGAGCATGAAGCGGTGTTGAAAAACATGAAGCGCCTGAAAAGGTGTGAAAAATATGAAGAGCTTCAAAAGGTGTCGAAAATATGAGGAACATGAAACGGTATGAAAAACAGGAAGAGCACGAAACTGTCTGAAAAATAGGAGGAGCATGAAATGGTGTTGAAAAACATGAAAAGCATGAAATGTGTGAAAAATATGAAGAGCTACAAAAGGGGTCAAATATATGAGGAGAAAGAAATGGGCTGAAATATATGAGGAGCATGAAACGGTCTGAAAAATAGGAGGAGCATGAAACAGTGTTGAAAAGCAAAAGAGCATGAAAAGGTGTTGAATTACATGAAGAGCATGAAAAGGTGTGAAAAATATGAAGATCTTCAAAAGGTGTCAAAAACATGAGGAGCATGAAACGGTCTGAAAAATAGGGGGAGCATGAAGCGGTGTTGAACAAAATGAAGAGCCTGAAAAGGTGTGAATAATATGAGGAGCTTCAAAAGGTGTCAAAAAAATGAGGAGTATGAAACGGTCTGAAAATTACGATGAGCATGAAGCGGTGTTCAAAAACATGATGAGCCTGAAAAGGTGTGAAAAATATGAAGAGCTTCAAAAGGTGTGAAAAATATGAGGAGCATGTAAAGGTCTGAAAAAAAAAGAGGAGCATGAAGAGATGTTGAAAAACATGAAGAGCCTGAAAAGGTGTGAAAAATATGAAGAGCTTCAAAAGGTGTGAAAAATATGAGGAGCATGAAACGGTCTGTAAAATAGGAGGAGCATGAAGCCGTGTTGAAAAAAATGAAGAGCCTGAAAAGGTGTGAAATATACGAAGAGCTTCAAAATGTGTCAAAAATATGAGGATATGAAATGGTCTGAAAAACAGGAGGAGCATGAAGCGGTGTTGAAAAACATGAAGAGCCTGAAATGGTGTGAAAAACATGAAGAGCCTGAAAAGGTGTGATAAATATGAAGAGATTCAAAAGGTGTTCAAAAATATGAGGAGCATGAAACGGTCTGAAAAATAGGAGGAGTGTGAAACTGTGTTGAAAAACATGAAGTGTATGAAAATTGGTGAAAAATATGAAGAGCTTCAAAAGGTGTGAAAAATATGAGGAGCATGAAACAATCTGAAAAATAGGAAGAGCATGAAACGGTGTTGAAAGACATGAAGAGCATGAAAGCATTGAAAATTATGAAGAGCTTCAACAGGTGTCAAAAATAGGAGTAGCATGAAACGGTGTTCAAAAACTTGAAGAGCCTGAAAAGGTGTGAAAAATATGAAGAGATTAAAAGGTGTCAAAAATATGAGGAGCATGAAACGGTCTGAAAAATAGGAGTAGCAAGAAATGGTGTTCAAAAACATGAAGAGCCAGAAAAGGTGTGAAAAATATGAAGAGCTTCAAAAGGTGTCAAAATTATGAAGAGCATGAAACGGTCTGAGACATAGGAGGAGAATGAAGCGATGTTCAGAACCAAGAAGAGCCTGAACAGGTGTGAAAAATATCAAGAACTTCAAAAGGTGTGAAAAATATGAGGAGCATGTAAAGGTCTGAAAAAAAAAGAGGAGCATGAAGTGAGGTTGAAAAACATGAAGAGCCTGAAAATGTGTGAAATATATGAAGAGCTTCAAAACGTGTCAAAAATATGAGGAGCATGAAACGGTCTGAAAAGTAGGAGGAGCATGAAGCGGTGTTCAAAAATATGAAGAGCCTGAAAAGGTGTGAAATATGAAGAGCTTCAGAAGGTGTCAAAAATATAGGAGCATGAAACGATCTGAAAAATAGGAGGAGCATGAAATGGTGTTGAAAAACCTGAAGAGCCTGAAAAGGTGTGAAAAATATGAAGAGCTTCAAAAGGTGGCAAAAATATGAGGAGCATGAAACGGTCTGAAAAATTGGAGGAGCATGAAGTGATGTTCAAAAACATGAAGAGCCTGAAAAGGTGTGAATAATATGAGGAGCTTCAAAAGGTGTCAAAAATATGAGGAGCATGAAACGGTCTGAAAATTACGAGGAGCATGAAGCGGTGTTCAAAAACATGATGAGCCTGAAAAGGTGTGACAAATATGAAGAGCTTCAAAAGGTGTCAAAAAAAGGAGTAGCATTAAACGGTGTTCAAAAACATGAATAGCCTGAAACGGTGTGAAAAATATGAAGAGCATAGATAGGTTTCAAAAATATGAGGAGCATGAAACGGTATGAAAAATAGGAGGAGCATGAAGCGGTGTTCAAAAACATGTAGAGCCTGAAAAGATGTGAAAAATATGAAGAGCTTCGATAGGTTTCAAAAATATGAGGAGCATGAAACGGTCTGTAAAATAGGAGGAGCATGAAGCGGTGTTCAAAAACATGAAGAGCCTGAAAATGGGTGAAAAATATGAAGAGCTTCAAAAGGTGTGAAAACATGAGGAGCATGAAACGGTTTGAAAAATAGGAGGGGCATGAAGCGTTTTTGAAATAAATGAAGAGCCTGATAACGTGTGAAAAATATGAAGAGCTTCAAAAGGTGTGAAAAATATGAAGAGCTTCAAAAGGTGTGAAAAATATAAGGAGAATGAAACGGTCTGAAAAATAGGAGGAGCCTGAAGTGGTGTTGAAAAACATGAAGAGCCTGAAAACGTGTGAAAAACATGAAGAGCCTGAAAAGTTATGAAAAATATGAAGAGCTTCAAAATGTGTCAAAAATATGAAGAGCATGTATCGGTCTGAAAAACAGGAGGAGCATGAAGTGGTGTTGAAAGCATGAAGAGCCTGAAAAGGTCTGAAATATATGAAGAACTTCAAAAGGTGTCAAAAATATGAGGAGCATGAAACGGTCTGAAAAATAGGAGGAGCATGAAACGATTTTGAAAAACATGAAGAGCCTGAAAAGGTGTGAAAAATATGAAGAGCTTCAAAAGGTGTCAAAATTATGAGGAGCATGAAACGGTCTGAAATATAGGAGGAACATGAAACGTTGCTCAAAAACATGAAGAGCCTGAAAAGGTGTGAAAAATATGAAGAGCTTCAATAGGTGTCAAAAATATGAGGAGCATGAAACGTTCTGAAAAACAGGAGGAGCATGAAGCGGTGTTGAAAACATGAAGAGCCTGAAAAGGTGTGAAAAATATGAAGAGCTTCAAAAGGTGTCAAAAATATGAGGAGAATGAAACATTCTGAAAAACATGACGATCATGAAGTGGTGTTCAAAATCATGTAGAGCCTGAAGAGATGTGAAAAATATGAAGAGCTTCAAAAGATGTGAAAAATATGAGGAGCATGAAACAGTCTGAAAAATAGGAGGAGCATGAAGCGATGTTCAGAAACATGAAGAGTCTGAAAAAGTGTGAAAAATATCAAGAGCTTCAAAAGGTGTCAAAAATATGAGGAGCATGAAACGGGCTGAAATATAGGAGGAACATGAAACGTTGCTCAAAAACATGAAGAGGCTGAAAAGGTGTGAAAAATAGAAGAGCTTCAAAGGTGAGAAAAATATGAAGAGCTTCAAAAGGTGTCAAAAATTAGATTAGCCTGAAAGGGTCTGAAAAATAGGAGGAGCATGAAATGATGTTGAAAAACATGAAGAGCCTGAGAAGGTGTGAAATATATGAAGAGCTTCAAAAGGTGTGAAAAATATGAAGAGCTTCAAAAGTTGTGAAAAATATGAGGAGCATGAAACGGTCTGAAAAACAGGAGGAGCATGAAACGGTGTTCAAAAACATGAAGAGCCTGAAAAGGTGTGAAAAATATGAAGAGCTTCAAAAGGTGTCAAAAATATGAGGAGCATGACGGTCTGAAAAATAGGAGGAGCATGAAGCGGTGTTCAAAAACATGAAGAGCCTGAAAAGGTGTGAAAAATATGAAGAGCTTTAAAAGATGTGAAAATACGAAGAGCTTCAAAAGATGTGAAAAATATGAAGAGCTTCAAAAGGTGTCAAAAATATGAGGAGCATGAAACGGTCTAAAAAGTACGAGGTGCATTATGTGGTGTTGAAAATCATGAAGAGCCTGAAAAGGTGTGAAAAATAAGAAGAGCTTCAAAAGGTGTGAAAAATACGAGGAGCATGAAAAGGTCTGAAAAAATAGGAGGAGCATGAGGCGGTTTTGAAAAACATGAGGAGCCCGAAAAGCTGTGAAATATACGAAGAGCTTCAGAAGGTGTGAAAAGGATGAAGAGCTTCAAAAGGTGTCAAAAATATGAGGAGCATGAAACGGTCTGAAAAATAAGCGGAGCATGAAGCGGTGTTCAAATACATGAAGAGCCTGAAAAAGTGTGAAAAATATGAAGAGCTTCAAAAGGTGTCAAAAATGAGATATGCATGAAACGGTTTGAAAAATAGGAGAAGCATGAAGTGGTTGTTAAAACATGAAGAGCCTGAAAAGGTATAAAAAATATGAAGAGCTTCAAAAGGTGTGAAATACATGAGGAGCATGAAACGGGCTGAAAAATAAGACAAGCATGAAGTTCTGTGGAAAAACATGAAGAGCCTGAAAAGCTGTTAAAAATGTGAAGAGCTTCAAAAGGTGTCAAAAATATGAGGAGCATGAAACGGTCTGAAAAATAGGAGGAGCATGAAGCTGTGTTCAAAAACATGAAGAGCCTGAAAAGGTGTGAAAAATATGAAGAGCTTCAAAAGGTGTCAAAAATATGAGGAGCATGAAACGGTCTGAAAAATAGGAGGAGCATGAAGCGGTGTTCAAAAACATGAAGAGCCTGAAAAGATGTGAAAAATATGAAGAGCTTCAAAAAGTGTCAAAAATATGAGGAGCATGAAACGGTCTGAAAAATAGGAGGAGCATGAAGCTGAGTTCAAAAACATGAAGAGCCTGAAAAGGTGTGAAAAATATGAAGAGCTTCAAAAGGTGTCAAAAATATGAGGAGCATGAAACGGTCTGAAAAATACTACGAGCATGAAGCTGTGTTCAAAAACATGAAGATCTTAAAAAGGTGTGAAAAATATGAAGAGCTTCAAAAGCTGTGAAAAATATGAGGAGCATGAAACGTTCTGAAAAATAGAAACAGCATGAAACGGTGTTGAAAAACGTGAAGAGCCTGAAAACGTGTGAAAAATATGAAGAGCTTCAAAAGGTGTGAAAAATATGAAGAGCTTCAAAGGTTTCAAAGTTGAGATGAGCATGAAACGGTCTGAAAAATAGGAGGAGCATGAAGTGGTTTTGAAAAACATGAAGAGATTGAAAAGGTATGAAAAATATGAAGAGCTTCAAAAGGTGTGAAAGATATGAGAAGAAGGAAACGGTCTGAAAAATAGGAGGATCATGAAGCGGTTTTCAAAAACATGAAGAGCATGAAAAGGTGTGAAAAATATGAAGAGCTTCAAAAGGTGTCAAAAACATGAGGAGAATGAAACGGTCTGAAAAATAGGAGGAGCATGAAGCTGTGTCGAAAAACATGAAGAGCTGGAAAGGTGTGAAAAATATGAAGAGCTTCAAAACGTGTGAAATACATGAGGAGCAGGAAACGAGCTGAAAAATAGGAGAAGCATGAAGTGGTGTGAAAAAAATGAAGAGCCTGAGAAGGTGTGAAATATATGAAGAGCTTCAAAAGGTGTGAAAAATATGAAGAGCTTCAAAAGTTGTGAAAAATATGAGGAGCATGAAACGGTCTGAAAAACAGGAGGAGCATGAAACGGTGTTCAAAAACATAAAGAGCCTGAAAACGTGTGAAAAATATGAAGAGCTTCAAAAGGTGTGAAATACATGAGGAGCATGAAACGGTCTGAAAAATAGGAGTACCATGAAGCATTGTTCAAAAACATTAAGAACCTGAAAAGGTGTGAAAAATATGAAGAGCTTCAAAAGGTGTCAAAAATATGAGAAGCATGACGGTCTGAAAAATAGGAGGAGCATGAAGCGGTGTTCAAAAACATGAAGAGCCTGAAAAGGTGTGAAAAATATGAAGAGCTTTAAAAGATGTGAAAATACGAAGAGCTTCAAAAGATGTAAAAAATATGAAGAGCTTCAAAAGGTGTCAAAAATATGAGGAGCATGAAACGGTCTGAAAAATAGGAGGAGCATCAAACGATATTCAAAAACATGAAGAGCCTGAAGAGGTGTGAAATATATGAAGAGCTTCAAAAGGTGTGAAAAATAGGAGGAGCATGAAACGGTCTGAAAAATAGGAGGAGCATGAAGCGGTGTTCAAAAACATGAAGAGCCTGAAAAGGTGTGAAAACTATGAAGAACTTCAAAACGTATCAAATATATGAGGAGCAGGAAACGGTCTGAAAAATAGGAGGAGCATGAAGCGGTGCTCAAAAACATGAAGAGCCTGAAAAGGTGTGAAAAATATGAGAGCTTCAAAAGGTGTCAAAAATATGAGGAGCATGAAACGGTCTGAAAAATAGGAGGAGCAGGAAGTGATGTTGAAAAGAAGAAGAGACTGAAAAGGTGTGAAATATATGAAGAGCTTCAAAAGGTGTCAAAAATATGAGGAGAATGAAACGGTCTGAAACATAGGAGGACCATGAAGCTGTGTCGAAAAACATGAAGAGCCTGAAAAGGTGTGAAAAATATGAAGAGCTTCTAAAGGTGTCAAAAATATGAGGAGCATGAAACGGTCTGAAAAATGGAGCATCATGAAGCGGTGTTCAAAAACATGAAGAGCCTGAAAAGGTGTGAAAAATATAAAGAGCTCAAAAAGTGTCAAAAATATGAGGAGCATGAAACGATCTGAAAAATAGAAGGAGCATGAAACGGTGATCAAACACATGAAGAGCCTGAAAAGGTGTGGAAAATATGAAGAGCTTCAAAAGGTGTCAAATATGAGATGAGCATTAAACGGTCTGAAAAACAGGAATAACATGAAACGGTGTTGAAAATCATGAAGAGCCTGAAAAAGTATGAAAAATATAAAGAGCTTCAAAAGGTGTCAAAAATATGAGGAGCATGAAACGGTCTGATAAATAGGAGGAGCATGAAGCTGTGTTCAAAAACATGAAGAGCTTGAAAAGGTGTGAAAAATATGAAGAGCTTCAAAAGGTGTGAAAAATATGAGGAGCATGAAACGGTCTGAAAAATAGAAGCAGCATGAAACGGTGTTGAAAAACCTGAAGAGTCTGAAAAAGTGTGAAAAATATGAAGACCTTCAAAAGGTGTGAAAAATATAAAGAGCTTCAAAGGTGACAAAAATGAGATGAGTATGAAACGGTCTGAAAAATAGGAGGAGCATGAAGTGGTGGTGAAAAACATGAAGAGCCTGAAAAGGTTTGAAAAATATGAAGAGCTTCAAAATGTTTCAAAAATATGAAGAGCATGAAACGGTCTGAAAATCAGGAGGATCATGAAGCGGTGTTCAAAAACATGAAGAGCCTGAAAAGATGTGAAAAATATGAAGAGCTTCAAAAGGTGTCAAAAATATGAGGAGCATGAAACGGTCTGAAAAATAGGAGGAGCATGAAACGGTGATCAAAAACATGAAGAGCCTGAAAAGGTGTAAAAAATATGAAGAGCTTCAAAAGGTGTGAAATACATGAGGAGCATGAAACGGGCTGAAAAATAAGACAAGCATGAAGTGCTGTGGAAAAACATGAAGAGCCTGAAAAGCTGTTAAAAATATGAAGAGCATCAAAAGGTGTCAAAAATATGATTAGCATGAAACGGTCTAAAAAATAGGAGGAGCATGAAGCTGTGTTGAAAAACAAGAAGAGCCTGAAAAGGTGTGAAAAATATGAAGAGCTTCAAAAAGTGTGAAAAATATGAGGAGCACGAAACAGTCTGAAAAATAGGAGGAGCATGAAGCGGTGTTCAAAAACATGAAGAGCCTGAAAATGTGTGAAAAATATGAAGAGCGTCAAAAGGTGTCAAAATTGAGATGAGCATGAAACGGTCTGAAAAATAGGAGGAGCATGAAACGGTGTTGAAAAGCATGAAGAGCCTGAATTGGTGTGAAAAACATGAAGAGCTTCAAAAGCTTTGAAAAATATGAAGAGCTTCCAAAGGTGTCAAAAATGAGATGAGCATGAAACGGTCTGAAAAATACGAGGAGCATGAAACGGTGTTGAAAAACTTGAAGAGCCTGAAAAGCTGTGAAAAATATGAAAAGCTTCAAAATGAGTGAAATATATGAGGAGAATGAAACGGTCTGAAAAACAGGAGGAGCATGAAGCGGTGTTCAAAAACATGAAGAGCCTGAATAGGTGTGAAAATATGAAGAGCTTCAAAAGGTGTGAAAAACATGAGGAGCATGAAACGGTCCGAAAAATAGGAGATGCATGAAGTTGTGTTGAAAAACATGAAGAGCCTGAAAAGGTGTGAAAAATATGAAGAGCTTCAAAAGGTGGGAAATACATCAGCAGCATGAAACTGTCTGAAAAATAGGAGGAGCATGAAGTGGTCTTCAAAAACATGAAGAGCCTGAAAATGTGTGAAAAATATGAAGAGCTTCAAAAAGTGTGAAAAACATGAGGAGCATGGTACGGTCTGAAAAATAGGAGGAGCATGAAGTGGTGTTCAAAAACATGAAGAGCCCGAAAAGTTGTGAATAATATGAAAAGCTTCAAAAGGTGTCAAATATATGAGGAGCATGAAACGGTCTGAAAAAGAGGAGAAGCATGAAGCGGTGTTGAAAAACATGAAGAGCCTGAAAACGTGTGAAAAATATGAAGAGCTTCAAAAGGTATGAAAAATATGAAGAGCTTCAAAAGGTGTCAAAAATATGAGGAGCATGAAACGGTCTGAAAAAAAGAGGAGCATGAAGCAGTGTTGAAAACATGAAGAGTCTGAAAATGTGTGAAAAATATGAAGAGCTTCAAAACGTGTCAAGAATATGAGGAGCATGAAACGGTCTGAAAAATACGAGGAGCATGAAGCGGTGTGGAAAAACATGAATACACTGAAAAAGTGTGAAAAAAGTGAAGAGCTTCAAAAAGTGTCAAATATATGAGGAGGATAAAACGGTCTGAAAAATAGGAGGAGCATGAAGCGGTGTGGAAAAACATGAGGAGCCTGAAAAGGTGTGAAATATATGAAGAGCTTCAAAAGGTGTCAAAATATGAGGAGCATGAAATGGTCTGAAAAATAAGAGGAGCATGAAGCGGTGTGGAAAACCATGAAGAGCCTAAAAAGTTGTGAAATATATGAAGACCTTCAAAATGTATCAAAAATATGAAGAGCATGAAACGCTCTGAAAAATAGGAGGATCATGAAGCAGGTTTGAAAACAATGAAGAGCCTGAAAAGGTGTGAAAAATATGAAGAGCTTCAAAAGGTGTGAAAAATATGAGGAGCATGAAACGGTCTGAAAAATAGGAGGAGCATGAAGCGGTGTTGAAAAACATGAACAGGGTGCAAAGGTGTGAAAAATATGAAGAGCTTCAAAAAGTGTCAAAAATATGAGGAGATTGAAACAGTCTGAAAAATATGAGGAGCATGAAACGGTGTTGAAAAACATGAAGAGCCTTAAAACATGTGAAAAATATGAAGAGCTTCCAAATGTGTCAAAAACAGGAGGAGATGAAACGGTGTTCAAAAACATGAAGAGCCTGAAAAGATGTGAACAATACGAAGAGCTTCAAAATGTGTCAAAAATATGAGGAGCATGAAACCGTCTGAAAAATAGGAGGAGCATGAAGTGGTGTTGAAAACATGAAGAGCCTGAAAAGGTTTTCAAAAACATGAAGAGCCTGAAAAGATGTGAAAAATATGAAGAGCTTCAAAATGTGTCAAAATATGAGGAGCATCAAACGGTCTGAAAAATATGAGGAGCATGAAGCGGTGTTGAAAAACATTAATAGTCTGAAAAGATGTGAACAATATGAAGAGCTTCAAAATGTGTCAAAATTAGGAGGAGCATGAAACGTTGTTCAAAAACATGAAGAGACTGAAAAGATGTGAACAATATGAAGAGCTTCACAAGGTGTCAAAAATATGAGGAGCATGAAACGGTCTGAAAAATAGGAGGAGCATGAAACAGTGTTTAAAATATGAAGAGCCTGAAAAGGTGTGAAAAATATGAAGAGCTTCAAAAGGTGTGAAAAATATGAGGAGCATGAAACCGTCTGAAAAATAGGAGGACCATGAAGCGATGTTGAAAAACATGAAGAGACTGAAAAAGTGTGAAAAATATGAAGAGCTTTAAAAGGTTTCAAATATATGAGGAGCATGTAACTTTCCAAAAAATAGGAGGATCATGAAATGGTGTTCAAAACATGAAGAGCCTGAAAAGGTGTGAAAAATATGAAGAGCTTCAAAACTTGTCAAACACTGAGGAGCATTAAACTATCTGAAAAATACGAAGAGCATGATGCAGTGTTGAAAAATATGAAGAGCCTGAAAACGTGTGAAATATATGATGAGGTTCAAAATGTGTCATAAATATGAGGAGAATGAAACGGTCTGAAAAATAGGAGCATGAAGCGGTGTTGAAAAACATGAAGAGCCTGAAAAGTTGTGAAAAATATGAAAAGCTTCAAAAGGTGTGAAAAATATGAAGAGCTTCAAAAGGTGTCAAAAATGAGAGGAGCATGAAACGGTGTGAAAAATAGGAGGAGCATGAAGAGGTGTTGAAAAACATGAAGAGCCTGAAAAGGTGTGAATTACATGAAGAGCTTCAAAAGGGGTCAAAAAATGTGGAGCATGAAACGGTCTGAAAAATCGGAGGAGCATGAAGAGGTGTTGAGAAACATGAAGAGCCTGAAAAGATGTGAAATATATGAAGAGCTTCAAAAGGTGTCAAATATATGACAAACATGAAATGGTCTGAAAAATCGGAGGAGCATGAAATGGTGATGAAAAACATGAAGAGCCTGAAATGGTGCGAAATAAAAGAAGAGCTTCAAAACGTGTCAAAAATATGAGGAGCGTGAAACGGTTTGAAAAATAGGAGGAGCATGAAGCTGTGTTGAAAAACATGAACAGCCTGAAAAGGTGTGAAAAATATGAAGAGCTTCAAAAAGTTTGAAAATTATGAGGAGCATGAAACGGTCTGAAAAATAGGAGGAGCATGATGCGGTGTTCAAAAACATGAAGAACCTGAAAAGGTGTGAAAAATATGAAGAGCTTCAAAAGGTGTCAAAATATGAGGAGCATGAAACGGTTTTAAAAATATGAGAAGCATGAAACAGTGTTGAAAATATGAAGAGCATGAAAAGGTGTGAAATATATGAAGAGCTTCAAAAGGTGTCAAAAATATGAGGAGCATGAAACGGTCTGAAAAAAAGGAGGAGCATGAAGCAGTGTTGAAAACATGAAGAGTCTGAAAATGTGTGAAAAATATGAAGAGCTTCAAAACGTGTCAAGAATATGAGGAGCAAGAAACGGTTTGAAAAATAGGAGGAGCATGAAGCGGTGTGGAAAAACATGAATACACTGAAAAAGTGTGAAAAAAGTGAAGAGCTTCAAAAGGTGTCAAAAATATGAGGAGGATAAAACGGTCTGAAAAATAGGAGGAGCATGAAGCGGTGTGGAAAACATGAAGAGCCTGAAAAGGTGTGAAATATATGAAGAGCTTCAAAAGGTGTCAAAATATGAGGAGCATGAAATGGTCTGGAGAATAAGAGGAGCATGAAGCGGTGTTGAAAACCAAGAAGAGCCTGAAAAGTTGTGAAATATATGAAGACCTTCAAAATGTATCAGAAATATGAAGAGCATGAAACGGACTGAAAAATAGGAGGATTTGAAGCAGTGTTGAAAACAATGAAGAGCCTGAAAAGGTGTGAAAAATATGAAGAGCTTCAAAAGGAGTGAAAAATGTGAGGAGCATGAAACGGTCTGAAAATAGGAGGAGCATGAAGCGGTGTTGAAAAACATGAACAGCCTGCAAAGGTGTGAAAAATATGAAGAGCTTCAAAACGTGTCAAAAATATGAGGAGATTGAAACGGTCTGAAAAATATGAGGAGCATGAAACGGTGTTGAAAAACATGAAGAGCCTTAAAAAAATGTGAAAAATATGAAGAGCTTCTAAATGTGTTAAAAACAGGAGGAGATGAATCAGTGTTCAAAAACATGAAGAGCCTGAAAAGGTGTGAACAATACAAAGAGCTTCAAAATGTGTCAAAAATATGAGGAGCATGAAACCGTCTGAAAAATAGGAGGAGCATGAAGTGGTGTTGAAAACATGAAGAGCCTGAAAAGGTTTTCAAAAACATGAAGAGCCTGAAAAGATGTGAAAAATATGAAGAGCTTCAAAATGTGTCAAAATATGAGGAGCATCAAACGGTCTGAAAAAACGGAGAAGCATGAAGCGGTGTTGAAACATGAAGAGCCTGAAAAGGTGTGAAAAATATGAAGAGCTTCAAAAGGTGTCAAAATATGAGGAGCATGAAGCAGTCTGAAAAATATGAAGAGCATGAAGCGGTGTTGGAAAACATTAATAGTCTGAGAAGATGTGAAAAAAATGAAGAGCTTCAAAATGTGTCAAAATTAGGAGGAGCATGAAACGTTGTTCAAAAACATGAAGAGACTGAAAAAGGTGTGAACAATATGAAGAGCTTCACAAGGTGTCAAAAATATGAGGAGCATGAAACGGTCTGAAAAATAGGAGGAGCATGAAACAGTGTTTAAAACATGAAGAGCCTGAAAAGGTGTGAAAAATATGAAGAGCTTGAAAAGGTGTCAAATATATGAGGAGCATGAAACGATCTGAAAATAAGGAGGAGCATGAAACGGTGTTGAAAAATATGAAGAGCCTGAAAAGGTGTCAAAATTATGAAGAGCTTCAAAATGTGTCAAAAAAAGGAGGATAATGAAACAGTGTTCAAATACATGAAGAGCCTGAAAAGGTGTGAAAAATATGAAGAGCTTCAAAATTTGTCCAAAAAAAGGAGGAGCATGAAGCGGTGTTTAAAAACATGAAGTGCCTGAAAAGGTGTGAAATATATGAAGAGCTTCAAAAGGTGTCAAAAAAATGAGGAGCATGAAAAGGTCTGAAATATAGGAGGATCATGAAGCGGTGTTCAAAAACATGAAGAGCCTGAAAAGGTGTGAAATATATGAAGAGCTTCAAAATGTGTTAAAAATATGAGGAGCGTGAAACGCTCTGAATAATTGGAGGAGCATGAAGCTGTGTTCAAAAACTTGAAAAGCCTGAAAAGGTGTGAAATATATGAAGAGCTTCAAAATGTGTTAAAAATATGAGGAGCGTGAAACGCTCTGAATAATTGGAGGAGCATGAAGCTGTGTTCAAAAACTTGAAAAGCCTGAAAAGGTGTGAAATATATGAAGAGCTTCAAAATTTGTTAAAAATATGAGGAGCATGAAACCGTCTGAAAAATAGGAGGAGCATGAAGTGGTGTTGAAAACATGAAGAGCCTGAAAAGGTTTTCAAAAACATGAAGAGCCTGAAAAGATGTGAAAAATATGAAGAGCTTCAAAATGTGTCAAAATATGAGGAGCATCAAACGGTCTGAAAAAAAGGAGGAGCATGAAGCGGTGTTGAAACATGAAGAACCTGAAAAGCTGTGAAAAATATGAAGAGCTTCAAAAGGTGTCAAAATATGAGGAGCATGAAACGGTCTGAAAAATATGAGGAGCATGAAGCGGTGTTGAAAAACATTAATAGTCTGAAAAGATGTGAACAATATGAAGAGCTTCAAAATGTGTCAAAATTAGGAGGAGCATGAAACGTTGTTCAAAAACATGAAGAGACTGAAAAGGTGTGAACAATATGAAGAGCTTCACAAGGTGTCAAAAATATGAGGAGCATGAAACGGTCTGAAAAATAGGAGGAGCATGAAACAGTGTTTAAAATATGAAGAGCCTGAAAAGGTGTGAAAAATATGAAGAGCTTCAAAAGGTGTGAAAAATATGAGGAGCATGAAACCGTCTGAAAAATAGGAGGACCATGAAGCGATGTTGAAAAACATGAAGAGACTGAAAAAGTGTGAAAAATATGAAGAGCTTTAAAAGGTTTCAAATATATGAGGAGCATGTAACTTTCCAAAAAATAGGAGGATCATGAAATGGTGTTCAAAACATGAAGAGCCTGAAAAGGTGTGAAAAATATGAAGAGCTTCAAAACTTGTCAAACACTGAGGAGCATGAAACTATCTGAAAAATACGAAGAGCATGATGCAGTGTTGAAAAATATGAAGAGCCTGAAAACGTGTGAAATATATGATGAGGTTCAAAATGTGTCAAAAATATGAGGAGAATGAAACGGTCTGAAAAATAGGAGCATGAAGCGGTGTTGAAAAACATGAAGAGCCTGAAAAGTTGTGAAAAATATGAAGAGCTTCAAAAGGTGTGAAAAATATGAAGAGCTTCAAAAGGTGTCAAAAATGAGAGGAGCATGAAACGGTGTGAAAAATAGGAGGAGCATGAAGAGGTGTTGAAAAACATGAAGAGCCTGAAAAGGTGTGAATTACATGAAGAGCTTCAAAAGGGGTCAAAAAATGTGGAGCATGAAACGGTCTGAAAAATCGGAGGAGCATGAAGAGGTGTTGAAAAACATGAAGAGCCTGAAAAGATGTGAAATATATGAAGAGCTTCAAAAGGTGTCAAATATATGATGAACATGAAATGGTCTGAAAAATCGGAGGAGCATGAAATGGTGATGAAAAACATGAAGAGACTGAAATGGTGCGAAATAAAAGAAGAGCTTCAAAACGTGTCAAAAATATGAGGAGCGTGAAACGGTTTGAAAAATAGGAGGAGCATGAAGCTGTGTTGAAAAACATGAACAGCCTGAAAAGGTGTGAAAAATATGAAGAGCTTCAAAAAGTTTGAAAATTATGAGGAGCATGAAACGGTCTGAAAAATAGGAGGAGCATGATGCGGTGTTCAAAAACATGAAGAACCTGAAAAGGTGTGAAAAATATGAAGAGCTTCAAAAGGTGTCAAAATATGAGGAGCATGAAACGGTTTTAAAAATATGAGAAGCATGAAACAGTGTTGAAAATATGAAGAGCATGAAAAGGTGTGAAATATATGAAGAGCTTCAAAAGGTGTCAAAAATATGAGGAGCATGAAACGGTCTGAAAAAAAGGAGGAGCATGAAGCAGTGTTGAAAACATGAAGAGTCTGAAAATGTGTGAAAAATATGAAGAGCTTCAAAACGTGTCAAGAATATGAGGAGCACGAAACGGTTTGAAAAATAGGAGGAGCATGAAGCGGTGTGGAAAAACATGAATACACTGAAAAAGTGTGAAAAAAGTGAAGAGCTTCAAAAGGTGTCAAAAATATGAGGAGGATAAAACGGTCTGAAAAATAGGAGGAGCATGAAGCGGTGTGGAAAACATGAAGAGCCTGAAAAGTTGTGAAATATATGAAGAGCTTCAAAAGGTGTCAAAATATGAGGAGCATGAAATGGTCTGGAGAATAAGAGGAGCATGAAGCGGTGTTGAAAACCAAGAAGAGCCTGAAAAGTTGTGAAATATATGAAGACCTTCAAAATGTATCAGAAATATGAAGAGCATGAAACGGTCTGAAAAATAGGAGGATTTGAAGCAGTGTTGAAAACAATGAAGAGCCTGAAAAGGTGTGAAAAATATGAAGAGCTTCAAAAGGAGTGAAAAATGTGAGGAGCATGAAACGGTCTGAAAATAGGAGGAGCATGAAGCGGTGTTGAAAAACATGAACAGCCTGCAAAGGTGTGAAAAATATGAAGAGCTTCAAAACGTGTCAAAAATATGAGGAGATTGAAACGGTCTGAAAAATATGAGGAGCATGAAACGGTGTTGAAAAACATGAAGAGCCTTAAAAAAATGTGAAAAATATGAAGAGCTTCTAAATGTGTTAAAAACAGGAGGAGATGAATCAGTGTTCAAAAACATCAAGAGCCTGAAAAGGTGTGAACAATACAAAGAGCTTCAAAATGTGTCAAAAATATGAGGAGCATGAAACCGTCTGAAAAATAGGAGGAGCATGAAGTGGTGTTGAAAACATGAAGAGCCTGAAAAGGTTTTCAAAAACATGAAGAGCCTGAAAAGATGTGAAAAATATGAAGAGCTTCAAAATGTGTCAAAATATGAGGAGCATCAAACGGTCTGAAAAAACGGAGAAGCATGAAGCCGTGTTGAAACATGAAGAGCCTGAAAAGGTGTGAAAAATATGAAGAGCTTCAAAAGGTGTCAAAATATGAGGAGCATGAAGCGGTCTGAAAAATATGAGGAGCATGAAGCGGTGTTGGAAAACATTAATAGTCTGAGAAGATGTGAAAAAAATGAAGAGCTTCAAAATGTGTCAAAATTAGGAGGAGCATGAAACGTTGTTCAAAAACATGAAGAGACTGAAAAAGGTGTGAACAATATGAAGAGCTTCACAAGGTGTCAAAAATATGAGGAGCATGAAACGGTCTGAAAAATAGGAGGAGCATGAAACAGTGTTTAAAACATGAAGAGCCTGAAAAGGTGTGAAAAATATGAAGAGCTTGAAAAGGTGTCAAATATATGAGGAGTATGAAACGATCTGAAAATATGGAGGAGCATGAAACGGTGTTGAAAAATATGAAGAGCCTGAAAAGGTGTCAAAATTATGAAGAGCTTCAAAATGTGTCAAAAAAAGAAGGATAATGAAACAGTGTTCAAATACATGAAGAGCCTGAAAAGGTGTGAAAAATATGAAGAGCTTCAAAATTTGTCCAAAAAAAGGAGGAGCATGAAGCGGTGTTTAAAAACATGAAGTGCCTGAAAAGGTGTGAAATATATGAAGAGCTTCAAAAGGTGTCAAAAAAATGAGGAGCATGAAAAGGTCTGAAATATAGGAGGATCATGAAGCGGTGTTCAAAAACATGAAGAGCCTGAAAAGGTGTGAAATATATGAAGAGCTTCAAAATGTGTTAAAAATATGAGGAGCGTGAAACGCTCTGAATAATTGGAGGAGCATGAAGCTGTGTTCAAAAACTTGAAAAGCCTGAAAAGGTGTGAAATATATGAAGAGCTTCAAAATGTGTTAAAAATATGAGGAGCGTGAAACGCTGTGAATAATTGGAGGAGCATGAAGCTGTGTTCATAAACATGAAGAGCCTGAAAAGGTGTGAAAAATATGAAAAGCTTCGAAAGATGTCAAAAATATGAGGAGCATGAAACGGACTGAAATATAGCAGGAGCATGAACCGTTGTTCAAAAACATGAAGAGCCTGAAAAGGTGAGAAAAATATGTAGAGCTTCAAAAGGTGTCAAAAATATGAGGAGCATGAAACGGTCTGCAAACCTGGAGGAGCATGAAGCGGTGTTGAAAAACATGAAAAGCCTGAAAAGGTGTGAAAAATATGAAGAGCTTCAAAAGGTGTCAAAAATATGAGGAGCATGAAACGGTCTGAAAAATAGGAGTCGCAAGAAGCGGTGTTGAAAACATGAAGAGCCTGAAAACGTGTGAAAAATATGAAGAGCTCCAAAATTTGTGAAAAATATGAAGAGCTTCAAAACGTGTCAAAAATGAGATGAGCATGAAACGGTCTGAAAAATAGGAGGAGCAAGAAGTGTTTTTGAAAAACATGAAGAGACTGAAAAGGTGTGAAAAATATGAAAAGCTTCAAAAGATGTCAAAAATATGAGGAGCATGAAACGGTCTGAAATATAGGAGGAGCATGAAAGGTGTTCAAAAACATGAAGTGCCTGAAAAGGTGTGAAAAATATGAAGAGCTTCAAAAACGTGAAAATATGAAGAACTTCAAAAGGTGTCAATAATATGAGGAGCATGAAACGGTCTGAAAAATAGGAGGAGCATGAAGCGGTGGTGAAAAACATGAAGAGTCTGAAAACGTGTGAAAAATATGAAGAGTTTCAAAAATGTGAAAAATTTGAAGAGCTTCAAAAGGTGTGAAAAATATGAGGAGCATGAAACGGTCTGAAATATAGCAGGAGCATGAAGCGGTGTTGAAAAACATGAAGAGTCTGAAAACGTGTAAAATTATGAAGAGTTTCAAAAATGTGAAAATATGAAGAGCTTCAAAAGGTGTCAATAATATGAGGAGCATGAAACGGTCTGAAAAATAGGAGGAGCATGAAGCGGTGTTGGAATACATGAAGAGTCTGAAAAGGTGTGAAAAAAATGAAGAGCTTCCAAAGGTGTCAAAAATATGAGGAGCATGAAACAGTCTGAAAAACAGGAGGAGCATGAAACGGTGTTCAAAAACATGAAGAGCCTGAAAAGGTGTGAAAAATATGAATAGCTTCAAAAGGTGTCAAAAATTAGATGAGCAAGAAAAGGTCTGAAAAATAGGAGGAGCCTGAAACGGTGTTGAAAAACATGAAGAGCCTGAAAAGGTGTGAAAAATATCAAGAGCTTCAAAAGGTGTGAAAATTATGAGGAGCATGGAACGGTCTGAAAAAAAGAGGAGCATGAAGCGGTGTTGAAAAACATGAAAAGCCTGAAAAGGTGTGAAAAATATGAAGAGCTTCAAAAGGTGTCAAAAATATGAGGAGCATGAAACGGTCTGAAAAATAGGAGTCGCAAGAAGCGGTGTTGAAAACATGAAGAGCCTGAAAACGTGTGAAAAATATGAAGAGCTTCAAAAGTTGTGAAAAATATGAAGAGCTTCAAAACGTGTCAAAAATGAGATGAGCATGAAACGGTCTGAAAAATAGGAGGAGCAAGAAGCGTTTTTGAAAAACATGAAGAGACTGAAAAGGTGTGAAAAATATGAAAAGCTTCAAAAGATGTCAAAAATATGAGGAGCATGAAACGGTCTAAAATATAGCAGGAGCATGAAGCAGTGTTCAAAAACATGAAGAGACTGAAAAGGTGAGAAAAATATGAAGAGCTTCAAAAGGTGTCAAAAATGTGATGAGCATGAAACGGTCTGAAAAATAGGAGTGGCATGAAGCGGTGTTCAAAAACATGAAAAGCCTGAACAGGTGTGAAAAATATGAAGAGCTTCAAAAGGAGTGAAAAATGTGCGGAGCATGAAACGGTCTGCAAACCTGGAGGAGCTTGAAGTGGTGTTGAAAAACATGAAGAGCCTGAAAAGGTGTGAAAAATCTGAAAAGCTTCAAAAGGTGTAAAAAATTTGATGAGCATGAAACGGTCTGAAAAATAGGAGGAGCATGAAGTGGTGTTCAAAAAATGAAGAGGCTGAAAAGGAGTGATATATATGAAGAGTTTCAAAAGGTGTCAAAAATATGAGGAGCATGAAACGGTCTGAAAAAGAGGAGGAGCATGAAGCGGTGTTGAAAAAAATGAAGAGCTTGAAAAGGTGTGGAAAATATGAAAAGCTTCACAAGGTGTCAAAAATAGGAGGAGCATGATACGGTTTGAAAAATAGGAGTAGCATGAAGTGGTATTGAAAACATGAATAGCCTGTAAAGGTGTGAATATATGAAGAGCTTCAAAAGGTGTCAAAACTATGAGGAGCATGAAACGGACTGAAAAATAGGAGGAGCATGAAGCGGTGTTGAAAAAATGAAGAGCTTGAAAAGGTGTGAAAAATATGAAGAGCTTCAAAAGGTGTCAAAAATATAGGAGAATGAAACGGTCTGAAAAATAGGAGGAGCATGAAACGGTGTTCAAAACATGAAGAGCTGAAAAGGTGTGAAAAATATGAAGAGCTTCAAAAGGTGTCAAAAATATGAGGAGCATGAAACTCTCTGAAAAATAGGAGGAGCATGAAGTGGTGTTGAAAAACATGAAGAGCCTGAAATGATGTGAAAAATATGAAGAGCTTCTAAAGCTGTCAAATATATGAGGAGCATGACGGTCTGAAAAATAGGAGGAGCATGAAGCTGTGTTCAAAAACATGAATAGCCTGAAAAGGTGTGAAAGATATGAAGAGCTTCACAACGTGTTAAAAATATGAGGAGCGTGAAACGCTCTGAAAAATTGGAGGAGCATGAAGCTGTGTTCAAAAACATGAAGAGCCTGAAAAGGTGTGAAATATATGAAGAGCTTCAAAACGTGTTAAAAATATGAGGAGCGTGAAACGGTCTGAAAAATTGGAGGAGCATGAAACGGTGTTCAAAAACATGAAGAACCTGAAAAGGTGCGAAAAATATGAAGAGCTTCAAAAGGTGTCAAAAATTAGATGAGCAAGAAAAGGTCTGAAAAATAGGAGGAGCATGAAGTGGTGTTGAAAAAATGAAGAGCCTGAAAAGGTGTGAAAAATATGAAGAGCTTCAAAAGGTGTGAAATACATTAGGAGCATGAAACGGGCTGAAAAATAAGAGAAGCATGAAGTGCTGTGGAAAAACATGAGGAGCCTGAAAAGCTGTTAAAAATATGAATAGCTTCAAAAGGTGTGAAATACATGAGGAGCATGAAACGTGCTGAAAAATAGGAGAAGCATGAAGTGGTGTGGAAAAATATGAAGAGCCTGAAAAGGTGTGAAAAATATGAAAAGCTTCAAAAGGTGTCAAAAATGAGATGAGCATGAAAAGGTCTGAAAAATAGGAGGATCATGAAACGGTGTTGAAAAACATGAAGAGCCTGAAAAGTTGTGAAAAATATGAAGAGCTTCAAAAAGTGTCAAAAATATGAGGAGCATGAAATGGTCTGAAAAGTAGGAGGAGCATGAAGCTGTGATCAAAAACATGAAGAGCCTGAAAAGGTGTGAAAAACATGAAGAGCTTCAAAAGGTGTCAAAAATATGAGGAGCATGAAACGGTCTGAAAAATAGGAGGAGCATGAAGCTGTGTTCAAAAACATGAAGATCTTAAAAAGGTGTGAAAAATATGAAGAGCTTCAAAAGGTGTCAAAAATATGAGGAGCATGAAACGGTCTGAAAATAGAAGCAGCATGAAACGGTTTTGAAAAACATGAAGAGCCTGAAAACGTGTGAAAAATATGAAGAGCTTCAAAAGCTGTGAAAAATATGAAGAGCTTCAAAAGGTGTGAAATAAATGAGGAGCATGAAACGGTCTGAAAAATAGGAGGAGCATGAAGCGGTGTTCAAAAACATGAAAAGCCTGAAAACGTGTGAAAAATATGAAGAGCTTCAAAATGTGTGAAATACATGAGGAGCAGGAAACGGGCTGAAAAATAGGAGAAGCATGAAGTGGTGTGAAAAAAGATGAAGAGCCTGAAAAGGTGTGAAAAATATGAAGAGCTTCAAAAGGTGTGAAATACATGAGGAGCATGAAACTCTCTGAAAAATAGGAGGAGCATGAAGTGGTGTTCAAAAACATGAAAAGCCTGAAAAGGTGTGAAAAATATGAAGAGCTTCAAAAGGTGTGAAAAATATGAGGAGCATGATACGGTCTGAAAAATAGGAGGAGCAAGAAGCGGTGTTCAAAAAAATGAAGAGCCTGAAAAGTTGTGAAAAATATGAAAAGCTTTAAAAGGTATCAAAAATGTGATGAGCATGAAACGGTCTGAAAAACAGGAGGAGCATGAAGCGGTTTTGAAAAATGAAGAGCCTGAAAAGGTGTGAAAAATATGAAGAGCATCAAAAGGTGTCAAATATATGAGGAGCATGAAACGGTCTGCAAAAAAGGAGGAGCATGAAGTGGTGTTGAAAAACTTGAAGAGCCTGAAAAGGTGTGAAAAATATGAAAAGCTTAAAAAGGTGTCAAAAATATGAGGAGCATAAAACGGTCTGAAATATAAGAGGAGCATGAAGCGGTGTTCAAAAACATGAAGAGCCTGAAAAGGTGTGAAATATATGAAGAGCTTCAAAAGGTGTCAAAAATATGAGGAGCATGAAACGGTCTGAAAAATAGGAGGAGCATGAAGCTGTGTTGAAAAACATGAAGAGCCTGAAAAGGTGTGAAAAATATGAATAGCTTCAAAAAGTGTGAAAAATATGAGAGGCATGAAACGGTCTGAAAAATAGGAGGAGCATGAAGCGCTGTTGAAAAACATGAAGAGCGTGAAAACGTGTGATAAATATGAAGAGTTTCAAAAGGTGTGAAAAATATGAAGAGCTTCAACAGGTGTCAAAAATGAGATGAGCATGAAATGGTCTGAAAAACAGGAGGAGCGTGAAGTGGTGTTGATAAACATGAAGAGACTGAAAAGTTGTGAAATATATGAAGAGCTTCAAAAGGTGTCAAAAATATGAGGAGCATGACACGGTCTGAAAAATAGGAGGAACATGAAGCGGTGTTGAAAAACATGAAGAGCCTGAAAAGGTGTGAAAAATATGAAGAGCTTAAAAAATATGAAAAATATGAGGAGCTTCAAAAGGTGTGAAAAATATGAGGAGCATGAAACGATCTGAAAAATAGGAGGAGCATGAAACGGTTTTCAAAACATGAAGAGCCTGAAAATGTGTGAAATATATGAAGAGATTCAAAAAGTGTGAAAAATATGAAGAGCTTCAAAAGGTGTCAAAAATGAGATGAGCATGAAACGGTCTGAAAAAGAGGAGGAGCATGAAGCGTTGTAGAAAAAAATGAAGAGTCTGAAAAGGTGTTAAATATATGAAGAGCTTCAAAAGTTGTCAAAAATATGAGGAGCATGATACGGTCTGAAAAAGAGGAGGAACATGAAGCGGTGTTGAAAAACATGAAGAGCCTGAAAAAGTGTGAAAAATATGAAGAGCTTCCAAAGGTGTCAAAAATATGAGGAGCATGAAACGGTCTGAAAAATAGGAGGAGCATGAAACGGTGTTCAAACATGAAGAGCCTGAAAAGGTGTGAAAAATATGAAGGGCTTCAAAAGGTGTGAAAAATATTAAGAACTTCAAAAGCTATCAAAAATGAGATGAGCATGTAACGGTCTGAAAAATATGAGGAGCATGAAGTGGTGTTGAAAAACATGAAAAGCCTGAAAACGTGTGAAAAATATGAAGAGCTTCAAAACGTGTCAAAAATGAGATGAGCATGAAAGGGTCTGAAAAATAGGAAGAGCATGGAACGGTGTTCAAAAACATGAAGAGCCAGCACAATGTGAAAAATATGAAGAGCTTCAAAAGCTGTCAAATAGATGAGGAGCATGAAACGGTCTAAAAAATAGGAGGAGCATGAAGTGGTGTTGAAAAACATGAAGAGCCTGAAAATGTGTAAAAAATATGAAGAGCTTCAAAAGGTGTCAAAAATATGAGGAGCATGAAACGGTCTGAAAAATGGGAGGAGCATGAAGTGGTGTTGAAAAACATGAAGAGCCTGAAACGCTGTGAAAAATGTGAAGAGCTACAAAATGTGTGAAATACATGAGGAGCATGAAACTGTCTGAAAAATAGGAGGAGCATGAAGCGGTGTTGAAAAAGATGAAGAGCCTGAAAAGGTGTGAAAAATATGAAGAGCTTCAAAAGTTGTGAAAAATATGAGGAGCTTCAAAAAGTGTCAAAAATATGAGGAACCTGAAACGGTTTGAAAAATAAGAGGAGCATGAAGTGGTGTTGAAAAACATGAAGAGCCTGAAAACGTGTGAAAAATATGAAGAGCTTCAAAAGGTGTGAAATACATGAGGAGCATGAAACTGTCTGAAAAATAGGAGCATGAAGCGGTGTTCAAAAACATGAAGAGCCTAAAAAGGTGTGAAAAATATGAAGAGCTTCCAAATTAGCCAAAAATATGAGGAGCATGAAACAGTTTGAAAAATAGGAGGAGCATGAAGCAGTGTTGAAAAACATGAAGTTTGTGAAACGTGTGATAAATATGGAGAGCCTGAAGAGGTGTGAAATATATGAAGAGCTTCAGAAGGTGTCAAAAAAGAGATGAGCATGAAACGGTGTGAAAAATAGGAGGAGCATGAAGTGGTGTTAAAAATAATGAAGAGCCTAAAAAGGTGTGAAATATATGAAGAGCTTCAAAAGGTGTGAAAAATATGAGGAGCATTAAACGGTCTGAAAAACTGGAGGAGCATGAATCTGTGTTGAAAAACATGAAGAGCCTGAAAAGGTGTGAAAAATATGAAGAGCTTCAAAAGGTGTGAAATACATGGGGAACATTAAACGGTCTGAAAAATAGGAGAAGCATTAAGCGGTGTTCAAAAACTTGAAAAGCCTGAAAAGGTGTAAAAAATATGAAGAGCTTCAAAAGGTGTGAAAAATAGGAGGAGCATGAAACGGTCTGAAAAATAGGAGGAGCATGAAGCTGTGTTCAAAAACATGAAGAGCCTGAAAAGGTGTGAAAAATATGAAGAGATTCAAAAGGTGTGAAATGCATGAGAGCATGAACCGGTCTGAAAAAAAGGAGGAGCATGAATCATTGTTGAAAAACATGAAGAGCCTGAAAAGGTGTGAAAAATATGAAGAGCTTTAAAAAGTGTCAAATATATGACGAGTATGAAACGGTCTAAAAAATAGGAGGAGCATGAAGCAGCGTTCAAAACATGAAGAGCGTGAAAAGGTGTGAAAAATATGAAGAGCTTCAAAAGGTGTCAAAAATATGAGGAGCATGTAACAGTCTGAAAAATAGGAGGAGCATGAAGCGGTGTTGAAAAATATGAAGAGCGTGAAAACGTGTGATAAATATGAAGAGCTTCAAAAGGTGTGAAAAATATGAAGAGCTTCAAAAGGTGTCAAAAAAGAGATGAGCATGAAACGGTCTGAAAAATAGGAGGAGTATGAAGCGATGTTCAAAAACATGAAGAGCCTGAAAAGGTGTGAAAAATATGAAGAGCCTCAAAAGGTGTCAAAAATATGAGGAGCATGAAACGCTCTGAAATATAGGAGGAGCATGAAATGGTATTCAAAAACATGAAGAGCCTTAAAAGGTGTGAAAAATATGAAGAGCCTCAAAACGTGTCAAAAATATGAGGAGCATGAAACGGTCTGAAAAATAGGTGGAGCATGAAGTGGTGTTGAAAAACATGAAGAGCCTGAAAAGGTGTGAAATATATGAAGAGCTTCCAAAGGTGTGAAAAACATGAGATGCAAGAACGGTCTGAAAAATAGGAGGAGGATGAAGCTGTGTTCAAAAACATGAGAGCCTGAAAATGTGTGAAAAATATGAAGAGCTTCAAAAGGTGTGAAATATATGAGGTGCATGAAAAGATCTGAAAAATAGGAGGAGCATGAAGCGGTGTTCAAAAACATGAAGAGCCTGAAAAGGTGTGAAAAATATGAAGAGCTTCAAATGGTGTCACAAATATGAGGAGCATGAAACGGTCTGAACAATAGGAGGAGCATGAAACGGTGTTGAAAAACATGAAGAGCCTGAAAAGATGTGAAAATTATGAAGAGATTCAAAAGGTGTCAAATATATGAGGAGCATGAAACGGTCTTCTAAATAGCAGCAGCATGAAGCCGTGTTGAAAAACATGAAGAGCCTGAAAAGGTGTGAAAAATATGAAGAGCTTGAAAAGGTGTCAAAAATATGAGGAGCATGAAACAGTCTGAAAATAGGAGGAGCATGAAGCGATGTTGAAAAACACGAAGAGCGTGAAAACGTGTGATAAATATGAAGAGCTTCAAAAGGTGTGAAAAATAGGAGGAGCATCAAGCATTGTTCAAAAACATGAAGAGCCTGAAAATGTGTGAAAAATATGAAGAGCTTCAAAATGTGTCAAAAGTATGAGGAGCATGAAACGGTCTGAAAAATAGGAGGAGCATGTAGTGGTGTTCAAAACCTGAAGAGCCTTAAAAGGTGTGAAAAATATGAAGAGCTTAAAAAGGCGTCAAAAATATGAGGAGCATGAAACGGTCTGAAAAATAGGAGGAGCATGTAGTGATGTTCAAAAAGATGAAGAGCCTTAAAAGGTGTGAAAAATATGAAGAGCTTTAAAGTTGTGAAAATTATGAGGAGCATGAAACCCTCTGAAAAATAGCAGGAACATGACACGGTGTTGAAAAACATGAAGAGCCTTAAAATGTGTGAAAAATATGAAGAGCTTTAAAGGTGTGAAAAATATGAGGAGCATGAAACCGTCTGAAAAATTGGAGGAGCATGACACGGTGTTGAAAAACATGAAGATCATGAAAAGGTGTGAAAAATATGAAGAGATTCAAAAGCTGTCAAAAATATGAGGAGCCTGAAATGGTCTGAGAAATAGGAGGAGCATGAAGTGATGTTGAAAAAGATGAAGAGCCTGAAAAGGTGTGAAAAATATGAAGAGCTTCAAAAGGTGTCAAAAATATGAGGATCATGAAATGATCTGAAAAATATGAGGAACATGAAACGGTCTGAAGAATAGGAGGAGCATGAAACAGTGTTCAAAAAAATGAAGAGACTGAAAAGGTGTGAAAAATAGAAAGAGCTTCAAAATGTGACAAAAATATGAGGAGCATGAAACGGTCTGAAAAAGAGGAGGAGCATGAACCAGTGTTCAAAAACATGAAGAGCTTGAAAAGGTGTGAAATATAGGAAGAGCTTCAAAAAGTGTCAAATATGAGGATAATGAAACGGTCTGAAAAATAAGAGGAGCATGCAGTGGTGTTAAAAAACATGAAGGGCCTGAAAAGGTGTGAAAAAAATGAAGATATTCAAATCTGTCAAAAATATGAGGAGCCTGAAAAGGTCTGAAAAATAGGAGGAGCATGAAGCGGTGTTCAAAAACTTGAAGAGCCTGAAAAGTTGTGAAAATATGAAGAGCTTCAAAAGGTGTCAAAAATATGAGGAGCATGAAACGACCTGAAAAATAGGAGGAGCATGAAAAAGTCTGAAAAATAGGAGGAGCATGAATCGTTGTTGAAAACATGAAGAGCATGAAAAGGTGTGGAAAATATAAAGAGCTTTAAAAGGTGTCAAAAATAGGAGGAGAATGAAACTGTCTGAAAAAAAGGAGGAGGATGAAGCAGTGTTGAAAACGATGAAGAGTCTGAAAAGGTGTGAAAAATATGAAGAGCTACAAAAGGTCTCAAAAATATGAGGAGCATGATGCGGTCTGAAATATAGGAGGAGCATGAAGCCGTGTTCAAAAACATGAAGAGCCTGAAAAGGTGTGAAAAATATGAAGAGTTTCAAAAGATGTCAAAATATGAGGAGCATGAAACGGCCTGAAAAATAGGAGGATCATGCAGTGGTGTTCAAAAACATGAAGAGCCTGAAAAGGTGTGAAAAAAATGAAGATATTCAAAAGGTGTCAAAAATATGAGGAGCATGAAACGGTCTGAAAAATTGGAGGAGCATGAAGCGGTGTTCAAAAACTTGAAGAGTCTGAAAAGGTGTGAAATATATGAAGATATTCAAAAGGTGTCAAAAATATGAGGAGCATGAAACGGTCTGAAAATTAGGAGGAGCATGAAGCGGTGTTCAAAAACATGAACAGCCAGAAAAGGTGTGAAAAATTTGAAGAGCTTTAAAAGGTGTGAAATACATGAGGAGGATGAAACGGTCTGAAAAAAAGGAGGAGCATGAAGCGGTGTTCAAAAACTTGAAGAGTCTGAAAAGGTGTGAAATATATGAAGAGCTTCAAAAGGTGTCAAAAATATGAGGAGCATGAAACGGTTGAAAAATATGAAGAGTTTCAAAAGTTGTCAAAAATATGAGGAGCATGAAATGGTGTTTAAAATCCTGAAGAGCCTGAAACGGTGTTAAAAATATGAAGAGATTCAAAAGGTGTCAAAAATATGAGGAGCATGAAACGGTCTGAAAAATAGGAGGAGCATGTAGTGATGTTCAAAAACATGAAGAGCCTTAAAAGGTGTGAAAAATATGAAGAGCTTTAAAGTTGTGAAAATTATGAGGAGCATGAAACCCTCTGAAAAATAGCAGGAACATGACACGGTGTTGAAAAACATGAAGAGCCTTAAAATGTGTGAAAAATATGAAGAGCTTTAAAGGTGTGAAAAATATGAGGAGCATGAAACCGTCTGAAAAATAGGAGGAGCATGACACGGTGTTGAAAAACATGAAGATCATGAAAAGGTGTGAAAAATATGAAGAGATTCAAAAGCTGTCAAAAATATGAGGAGCCTGAAATGGTCTGAAGAATAGGAGGAGCATGAAACAGTGTTCAAAAACATGAAGAGCCTGAAAAGGTGTGAAAAATAGAAAGAGCTTCAAAATGTGACAAAAATATGAGGAGCATGAAACGGTCTGAAAAAGAGGAGGAGCATGAACCAGTGTTCAAAAACATGAAGAGCTTGAAAAGGTGTGAAATATAGGAAGAGCTTCAAAACGTGTCAAATATGAGGATAATGAAACGGTCTGAAAAATAAGAGGAGCATGCAGTGGTGTTCAAAAACATGAAGGGCCTGAAAAGGTGTGAAAAAAATGAAAATACTCAAATCTGTCAAAAATATGAGGAGCCTGAAAAGGTCTGAAAAATAGGAGGAGCATGAAGCGGTGTTCAAAAACTTGAAGAGCCTGAAAAGTTGTGAAAATATGAAGAGCTTCAAAAGGTGTCAAAAATATGAGGAGCATGAAACGACCTGAAAAATAGGAGGAGCATGAAAAAGTCTGAAAAATAGGAGGAGCATGAATCGTTGTTGAAAACATGAAGAGCATGAAAAGGTGTGAAAAATATGAAGAGCTTTAAAAGGTGTCAAAAATAGGAGGAGAATGAAACTGTCTGAAAAAAAGAAGGAGCAGGAAGCAGTGTTGAAAACGATGAAGAGTCTGAAAAGGTGTGAAAAATATGAAGAGCTTCAAATGGTCTCAAAAATATGAGGAGCATGAAACGGTCTGAAATATAGGAGGAGCACGAAGCCGTCTTCAAAAACATGAAGAGCCTGAAAAGGTGTGAAAAATATGAAGAGCTTCAAAAGATGTTAAAATATGAGGAGCATGAAACGGCCCGAAAATAGGAGGAGCATGAAAAGGTCTGAAAAATCGGAAGAGCATGAATCGGTGTTGAAAATATGAAGAGCATGAAAAGGTGTGAAAAATATGAAGAGCTTCAAAATTTGTCAAAAATATGAGGAGCAAGAAACCGTCTGAATAATAGGAGGAACATGAAGTGGTGTTGAAAAACATGAAGAACGTGAAAAGTTGTGAAATATATAAAGAGCCTCAAAAGGTGTCTTAAATATGAGGAGCATGAAACGGTCTGAAAAATAGGAGGAGCATGAAACGGTGTGCAAAAACATGAAGAGCCTGAGAAGGTGTGAAAAATATGAAGAGGTTCAAAACGTGTCAAAAATATGAGGAGCTGGAAACGGTCTGAAAAATAGGAGGGGCATGAAGCGGTGTTGAAAAACATAAAGAGCCTGAAAAGGTGTGAAAAATATGAAGAGCTTCAAAAGGTGTGAAAAAAAGAAGGGCTTCAAAAGGTTCAAAAATGAGATGAGCTTGAAACGTTCTGAATATTAGGAGGAACATGAAGTGGTGTTGAAAAACATGAAGAGCCTGACAAGTTGTGAAAAATATGAAGAGCTTCAAAAGGTGTGAAATACATGAGGAGCATTAAACGGTCTGAAAAATAGGAGGATCATGAAGCGGTGTTCGAAAACATGAAGAGCCTGAAAAGGTGTGAAAAATATGAAGAGCTTCAAAAGTTGTGAAATACATGAGGAGCATGAAACGGTCTGAAATATAGGAGGAGCATGAAGCGGTGTTCAAAAACATGAAGAGCTTGAAAAGGTGTGAAAAATATGTGGAGCTTCAAAAGGTGTCAAAAATATGAGGAGCATGAAACGATCTGAAATATATGAGGAGCATGAAACGGTATTCAAAAATATGAAGAACCTGAAAACGTGTGAAAAACATGAAGAGCCTGAAAAGTTGTGAAAATTATGAAGAGCTTCAAAAGGTGTCAAAAACATGAGGAGCATGATACGGTCTGAGAAATATGAGGAGCATGAAACGGTGTTGAAATACATGAAAAGCCTGAAAACGTGTCAAAAATATGAAGAGCTTCAAAAGGTGTGAAAAATATGAAGAGCTTCAAAAGGTGTGAAATGTATGAGGAGCATTAAACTGTCTGAGAATTAGGAGGAGCATGAAGAGGTGTGGAAAAACATGAAGAGCCTGAAAAGGTGTGAAAAATATGAAGAGCTTCAAAATGTGTCAAAAATATGAGGAACATGAAACGGTCTGAAATATAGGAGGAGCATGAAGTGGTGTTGAAAAACATGAAGAGCCTGAAGGTGTGAACAATATGAAGAGCTTCAAAAGGTGTCAAAAATATGAGGAGCATGAAACGGTCTGAAAAATAGGAAGAGCATGAAACGGTGTTCAAAAACATGAAGAGCCTAAAAGGTATGAAAAATATGAAGAGCTTCAAAAAGTGTGAAATACATGAGTAGCATGAAACGATCTGAAAACTAGGAGGAGCATGAAGCGGTGTTTAAATACATGAAGAGGCTGAAAAGTTGTGAAAAATATGAAGAGCTTCAGAAAGTGTGAAACATATGAAGAGCTTCAAAAGGTGTCAAATATATGAGGAGCATGAAACGGTCTGAAAAACAGGAGGAGCATGAAGCGGTGTTTAAAAACATGAAGAGCCTGAAAACATGTGAAAAATATGAAGAGCATCCAAAGGTGTCAAAAATATGAGGAGCATGAAACGGTCTGAAATATAGGAGGAGGAAGAAGCGGTGTTGAAAAACATGAAGAGCCTGAAAAGGTGTTAAAAATATGAAGAGCTTCAAAAGGTGTCAAAAATAAGAGGAGCATGACCGGTCTGAAAATTAGGAGGAGCATGAGGCGGTCTGGAAAAACATGAAGAGCCTGAAAAGGTGTGAAAAATATGAAGAGATTCAAAGGATGTGAAATACAGGAGGAGCATTAAACGGTCTGAAAAATAGGATGAGCATGAAGCGTTGTTGCAAAATATGAAGAGCCTGAAAAGGTGTGAAAAATATGAAGAGCTTCAAAATGTTTCAAAAATATGAGGAGGAAGAACGGTCTGAAAAATAGGAGGAGCATGAAGCGGTGTTCAAAAACATGAAGAGCCTGAAAAGGTGTGAAAAATATGAAGAGCTTCAAAAGGTGTGAAAAATATGAAGAGCTTCAAAAGGTGTTAAAAAATGAGATGACCATGAAACGGTCTGAAAATTAGGAGGAGCATGAATCTGGGCTCAAAAACATGAAGAGCCTGAAAAGGTGTGAAAAATATGAAGAGCTTCAAAAGGTGTCAAAAATATGAGGAGCATGAAACGGTCTGAAAAATAGGAGGCTCATGAAACGGTGTTGAAAAACATGAAAAGCCTGAAAACGTGTCAAAAATATGATGAGCTTCAGGCTGGCGGGTAAAGCTGGGAGGTCCCTGTCGGGGGCGCCGGTTGGAGACATGATTGCAATGTGGGCCTTAGGATTTGAGCCAAAGAAAGAAGAAATTAAAAAGATGATAGCTGAAACTGACCAAGAAGGAATTTGCACCATTAATTTTGAAGAATTTTTTGCCATAATGAGTGTAAAAATGAGTGAAAAGGATGAAAAAGAAGAAATATTGAAGGCTTTCAAACTATTTGATGATGATGATACAGGAAGAATATCATTGAACAATATCAAGAGGGTTGCTAAGGAGCTAGGGGAAAATTTAACAGATGATGAACTTCAGGAAATGCTTGATGAGGCTGATCATGATGGGGATGGAGAAATAAACAAGGAAGAATTTTTGAAAATGATGCAAAAGACCACTCTTTATTAACACTGTCTTTTGTGCCTTTTGGAAAGTTGTTAACAAGTTTGTATTTGCTATAAGTTCCATAATAGCTGAATATATTCATTTTCAGTGTTTAAGTTTAGATACATAAACTGGTCTCTTGATGTCTAACCCATGTGAGAAGTTACATGTTGCTACCAATATGTTGTTAAATCTATAACATCAAGAAATAAAATGTAGTGACTTCCTTAAACTATGAATCTGAAGAACAGTACTAATTACAAGTGCTATTTTTAGAGCCCCAGGTTCTAAAACTTAGATTTTTTATTTAACTTATGGAAATTGGCCCCACATCATAAGCCAGCCATCACTTTCCCTATTATTTTCCTTTTGTGCAACGCTAAAAATGAACATTTGCTTTTTAACTGATTATTCAGATATGTAAAGTCTTAAATAAAACTGGCAGCATCAAAAGGTGTGAAAAATATGAAGAGCTTCAAAAGGTGTCAAAAATGAGATGAGCATGAAAATGTCTGAAAAATAGGAGGAGCATGAAACGGTCTTCAAAAACATGAAGAGTCTGAAAAGTTGTGAAATACATGAAGAGCTTCAAAAGGTGTGAAAAATATGAGGAGCATTAAACGGTCTGAAAATTAGGAGGAGCATGAAGCGGTGTTGAAAAACATGAAGAGTCTGAAAAGGTGTGAAAAATATGAAGAGCTTCAAAAGTTGTCAAAATATGAGGTGCATGAAACGGTCTGAAAAATAGGAGGAGGAAGAAGCGGTGTTGAAAAACATGAAGAGCTTGAAAAGGTGTTAAAAATATGAAGAGCTTCAAAAGGTGTGAAAAATATGAGGAGCATGAAACGGTCTGACAAATAGGAGTAGCATGAAGCGGTGTTGAAAAACATGAAGAGCCTGAAAAGGTGTGAATAATATGAAGAGCTTGAAAAGATGTGAAATACATGAGGAGCATTAAACGGTCTGAAAAATAGGAGGAGCATGAAACGGTGTTCAAAAACACGAAGAGCCTGAAAAGGTGTGAATATTATGAAGAGCTTCAAAAGGTGTGAAAAATATGAGGAGCATGAAACGTTCTGAAAAATAGGAGGAGCAAGAAGTGGTGTTGAAAAACATGAAGAGCTTGAAAAGGTGTGAAAAATATGAAGAGCTTCAAAAGGTGTGAAAAATATGAGGAGCATTAAACGGTCTGAAAAATAGGAGGAGGAAGAAGCGGTGTTGAAAAACATGAAGAGCCTGAAAAGGTGTTAAAAATATGAAGAGCTTCAAAAGGTGTCAAAAATAAGAGGAGCATGAACGGTCTGAAAATTAAGAGGAGCATGAGGCCGTCTTGAAAAACATGAAGAGCCTGAAAAGGTGTGAAAAATATGAAGAGATTCAAAGGATGTGAAATACAGGAGGAGCATTAAACGGTCTGAAAAATAGGATGAGCATGATCGTTGTTGCAAAACATGAAGAGCCTGAAAAGGTGTGAAAAATATGAAGAGCTTCAAAATGTTTCAAAAATATGAGGAGGAAGAACGGTCTGAAAAATAGGAGGAGCATGAAGCGGTGTTCAAAAACATGAAGAGCCTGAAAAGGTGTGAAAAATATGAAGAGCTTCAAAAGGTGTGAAAAATATGAAGAGCTTCAAAAGGTGTTAAAAAATGAGATGACCATGAAACGGTCTGAAAAATAGGAGGAGCATGAATCTGGGCTCAAAAACATGAAGAGCCTGAAAAGGTGTGAAAAATATGAAGAGCTTCAAAAGGTGTCAAAAATATGAGGAACATGAAACGGTCTGAAAAACAGCGGGAGCATGAAACGGTGTTCAAAAACAAGAAGAGCCTGAAAACGTGTGAAAAACATGAAGAGCCTGAAAAGGTGTGAAAATTATGAAGAGCTTCAAAAGGTGTCAAAAATATGAGGAGCATGAAACGGTCTGAAAATTAGGAGGCTCATGAAACGGTGTTGAAAAACATGAAAAGCCTGAAAACGTGTCAAAAATATGATGAGCTTCAGGCTGGCGGGTAAAGCTGGGAAGTCCCGGTCGGGGGCGCCGGTTGGAGACATGATTGCAATGTGGGCCTTAGGATTTGAGCCAAAGAAAGAAGAAATTAAAAAGATGATAGCTGAAACTGACCAAGAAGGAATTTGCACCATTAATTTTGAAGAATTTTTTGCCATAATGAGTGTAAAAATGAGTGAAAAGGATGAAAAAGAAGAAATATTGAAGGCTTTCAAACTATTTGATGATGATGATACAGGAAGAATATCATTGAACAATATCAAGAGGGTTGCTAAGGAGCTAGGGGAAAATTTAACAGATGATGAACTTCAGGAAATGCTTGATGAGGCTGATCATGATGGGGATGGAGAAATAAACAAGGAAGAATTTTTGAAAATGATGCAAAAGACCACTCTTTATTAACACTGTCTTTTGTGCCTTTTGGAAAGTTGTTAACAAGTTTGTATTTGCTATAAGTTCCATAATAGCTGAATATATTCATTTTCAGTGTTTAAGTTTAGATACATAAACTGGTCTCTGGATGTCTAACCCATGTGAGAACTTACATGTTGCTACCAATATGTTGTTAAATCTATAACATCAAGAAATAAAATGTAGTGACTTCCTTAAACTATGAATCTGAAGAACAGTACTAATTACAAGTGCTATTTTTAGAGCCCCAGGTTCTAAAATTTAGAGTTTTTATTTAACTTATGGAAATTGGCCCCACATCATAAGCCAGCCATCACTTTCCCTATTATTTTCCTTTTGTGCAACGCTAAAAATGAACATTTGCTTTTTAACTGATTATTCAGATATGTAAAGTCTTAAATAAAACTGGCAGCATCAAAAGGTGTGAAAAATATGAAGAGCTTCAAAAGGTGTCAAAAATGAGATGAGGATGAAACTGTCTGAAAAATAGGAGGAGCAAGAAATGGTGTTCAAAAACATGAAGAGTCTGAAAAGTTGTGAAATACATGAAGAGCTTCAAAAGGTGTGAAAAATATGAGGAGCATGAAACGGTCTGAAAAATAGGAGGAGCAAGAAGTGGTGTTGAAAAACATGAAGAGCTTGAAAAGGTGTGAAAAATATGAAGAGCTTCAAAAGGTGTGAAAAATATGAGGAGCATGAAACGGTCTGAAAAATAGGAGGAGGAAGAAGCGGTGTTGAAAAACATGAAGAGCCTGAAAAGGTGTTAAAAATATGAAGAGCTTCAAAAAGTGTCAAAAATAAGAGGAGCATGAACGGTCTGAAAATTAGGAGGAGCATGAGGTGGTCTTGAAAACATGAAGAGCCTGAAAAGGTGTGAAAAATATGAAGAGCTTCAAAAGGTGTGAAATACAGGAGGAGCATTAAACGGTCTGAAAAATAGGAGGAGCATGAAGCGTTGTTGCAAAACATGAAGAGCCTGAAAATGTGTGAAAAATATGAAGAGCTTCAAAATGTGTCAAAAATATGAGGAGCATGAAACGGTCTGAAATATAGGAGGAGCATGAAATGGTGTTGAAAAACATGAAGAGCCTGAAGGTGTGAACAATATGAAGAGCTTCAAAAGGTGTCAAAAATATGAGGAGCATGAAACGGTCCGAAAAATAGGAAGAGCATGAAACGGTGTTCAAAAACATGAAGAGCCTAAAAGGTATGAAAAATATGAAGAGCTTCAAAAAGTGTGAAATACATGAGTAGCATGAAACGATCTGAAAACTAGGAGGAGCATGAAGCGGTGTTGAAATACATGAAGAGGCTGAAAAGTTGGGAAAAATATGAAGAGCTTCAAAAGGTGTGAAACATATGAAGAGCTTCAAAAGGTGTCAAATATATGAGGAGCATGAACGGTCTGATAATTAGGAGGAGCATGAGGCCGTCTTGAAAAACATGAAGAGCCTGAAAAGGTGTGAAAAATATGAAGAGATTCAAAGGATGTGAAATACAGGAGGAGCATTAAACGGTCTGAAAAATAGGAGGAGCATGAAGCGTTGTTGCAAAACAAGAAGAGCCTGAAAATGTGTGAAAACTATGAAGAGCTTCAAAATGTGTCAAAAATATGAGGAGCATGAAACGGTCTGAAATATAGGAGGAGCATGAGGCCGTCTTGAAAAACATGAAGAGCCTGAAAAGGTGTAAAAATATGAAGAGCTTCAAAATGTTTCAAAAATATTAGGAGGAAGAACGGTCTGAAAAATAGGAGGAGCATGAAGCGGTGTTCAAAAACATGAAGAGCCTGAAAAGGTGTGAAAAATATGAAGAGCTTGAAAAGGTGTGAAAAATATGAAGAGCTTCAAAAGGTGTCAAATATATGAGGAGCATGAAATGGTCGCAAAATAGGAGGAGCATGAAGCGGTGTTCAAAAACATGAAGAGTCTGAAAAGGTGTGAAAAATATGAAGAGCTTCAAAAGTTGTCAAAATATGAGGAGCATGAAACGGTCTGAAAAATAGGAGGAGGAAGAAGCGGTGTTGAAAAACATGAAGAACTTGAAAAGGTGTTAAAAATATGAAGAGCTTCAAAAGGTGTGAAAAATATGAGGAGCATGAAACGGTCTGACAAATAGGAGTAGCATGAAGCGGTGTTGAAAAACATGAAGAGCCTGAAAAGGTGTGAATAATATGAAGAGCTTGAAAAGATGTGAAATACATGAGGAGCATTAAACGGTCGAAAAATAGGAGGAGCATGAAACGGTGTTCAAAAACACGAAGAGCCTGAAAAGGTGTGAATATTATGAAGAGCTTCAAAAGGTGTGAAAAATATGAGGAGCATGAAACGGTCTGAAAAATAGGAGGATCATGAAGCGGTGTTGAAAAACATGAAGAGCCTGAAAACGTGTGAAAAATATGAAGAACATCAAAAGGTGTCAAAAATATGAGGAGCATGAAACGGTGGGCAAAAACATGAAGAGCCTGAAAACGTGTGCAAAATATGAAGAGCCTGAATAGATGTGAAAATAATGAAGAGCTTCAAAAGGTGTTAAAAATATGAGGAGCATGAAACGGTCTGAAAAATAGGAGGAGCATGAAGTGGTGTTGAAAACATGAAGAGCCTGAAAAGGTGTGAGAAATAAGAAGAGCTTCAAAAGGTGTCAAAAATATAAGCTGCATGAAACGGTCTGCAAAAAAGGAGGAGCATGAAGTGGTGTTGAAAAACATGAAGAGCTTCAAAAGGTGTGACAAATATGAAGAGCTTCAAAAGGTGTCAAAAATATGAGGAGCATGAAACGGTCTGAAAAATAGGAGAAGCATGAAGCGGTGTTCAAAAACATGAAGAGCCTGAAGAGGTGTGAAAAATATGAAGAGCTTCAAAAGGTGTCAAAAAAATGAGAAGCATTAAACGGTCTGAAAAATAGGAGGAGCATGAAACGGTGTTCAAAAATATGAAAGGCCTGAAAAGGTGTGTAAAATATGAACAGCCTCAAAAAGTGTCAAAAATATGAGGAGTATGAAACGTTCTGAAAAATAGCAGGAGCATGAAGCGGTGCTGAAAAACATGAAGAGCCGGAAAAAGTGTGAAAAATAAGAAGAGCTTCAAAAACGTAAAAAATATGAAGAGCTTCAAAAGGTGTGAAAAATATGAAGAGCTTCAAAAGGTGTAAAAAATGAGATGAGCATGAAACGGTCTGAAAAATAGGAGGATCATGAAACGGTCTCAAAAATAGGAGGAGCATGAAGCGGTGTGCAAAAACATGAAGAGCCTGAAAAGGTGTGAAAAACATGAAGACCTTCAAAGGTGTGAAAAATATGAAGAGCTTCAAAAGTTGTGAAAAATTAGATGAGCATGAAACGGTCTGAAAAATAGGAGGAGCATGAAACGGTGTTCAAAAACATGAAGAGCCTGAAAAGGTGTGAAAAACATGAAGACCTCCAAAGGTGTGAAAAATATGAAGAGCTTCAAAAGTTGTGAAAAATTAGATGAGCATGAAACGGTCTGAAAAATAGGAGGAGCATGAAACGGTGTTCAAAAACATGAATAGCCTGAAAAGGTGTGAAATACATGAAGACCTTCAAGGTGTGAAATATATGAAGAGCTTCAAAAGGTGTGAAAAATATGAAGAGTTTCAAAATGTGTCAAAAATATGAGGAGCATGAAGCGGTCTGAAAAATAGGAGGAGCAAGTTGTGGTGTTGAAAAACATGAAGAGCCTGAAAAGGTGTGAAATATATGAAGAGCTTCAAAAGGTGTCAAAAATGAGATGAGCATGAAACGGTCTGCAAAATAGAAGGATCATGAAACGGTCTCAAAAATAGGAGGAGCATGAAGTGGTGTTCAAAAACATGAAGAGCCTGAAAAGGTGTGAAAAACATGAAGACCTTCAAAGGTGTGAAAAATATGAAGAGCTTCAAAAGTTGTGAAAAATTAGATGAGCATGAAACGGTCTGAAAAATAGGAGGAGCATGAAACGGTGTTCAAAAACATGAAGAGCCTGAAAAGGTGTGAAAAACATGAAGACCTCCAAAGGTGTGAAAAATATGAAGAGCTTCAAAAGTTGTGAAAAATTAGATGAGCATGAAACGGTCTGAAAAATAGGAGGAGCATGAAGCGGTGTTCAAAAACATGAAGAGCCTGAAAAGGTGTGAAATACATGAAGACCTTCAAGGTGTGAAATATATGAAGAGCTTCAAAAGGTGTGAAAAATATGAAGAGTTTCAAAATGTGTCAAAAATATGAGGAGCATGAAGCGGTCTGAAAAATAGGAGGAGCAAGTTGTGGTGTTGAAAAACATGAAGAGCCTGAAAAGGTGTGAACAATATGAAGAGCTTCAAAAGGTGTCAAAAATATGAGGAACATCAAACGGTCCGAAAAATATGAAGAGCATGAAATGCTGTTCAAAAACATGAAGAGCCTAAAATGTGTGAAAAATATGAAGAGCTTCAAAATGTGGGAAATACATGAGGACCATGAAACGGTCTGAAAAATAGGAGGAGCATGAAGCGGTGTTGAAAACATGAAGAGTCTGAAAAGGTGTGAAAAATATGAAGAGCTTCAAAAGGTGTCAAAAATATGAGGAGCATGAAACGGTCTGAAAAATAGGAGGAGCATGAAGCGGTGTTGAAAATCATGAAGAGCCTGAAAAGGTGTGAAAAATATGAAGAGCTTCGAAAGGTGTCAAAAATATGAGGAGCATGAAACGGTCTGAAAAATAGGAGGAGCATGAAACGGTGTTCAAAAACATGAAGAGCCTGAAAAGGTGTGAAAAATATGAAGAGCTTCAAAAGGTGTCAAAAATATGAGGAGCATGAAGCGGTCCGAAAAATAGGAGGAGCATGAAGCGGTTTTGAATAACATGAAGAGCCTGAAAAGGTGTGAAAAACATGAAGAGCCAGAAAACGTGTGAAAAATATGAAGAGCTTCAAAAGGTGTCAAAAATGAGATGAGCATGAAACGGTCTGAAAAATAGGAGGAGCATGAAGCGGTGTTGAAAAACATGAAGAGCCTGAAAAGGTGTGAAAATATGAAGAGCTTCAAAAGGTGTCAAAAATATGAGGAGCATGAAACGGTCTGAAAAATAGGAGGAGCATGAAGCTGTGTTTCATAACATGAAGAGGCTGAAAAGGTGTGAAAAACATGAAGACCTTCAAAGGTGTGAAAAATATGAAGAGCTTCAAAAGTTTTCAAAAATTAGATATGCGTGAAACGGTCTGAAAAATAGGAGGAGCATGAGGTTGTTTTCAAAAACATGAAGAGCCTGAAAAGGTGTGAAAAATATGAAGAGCTTCAAAAGTTGTCAAAAATTAGACGAGCGTGAAACGGTCTGAAAAATAGGAGGAGCATGAGGTTGTTTTGAAAAACATGAAGAGCCTGAAAAGGTGTGAAATATATGAAGAGATGCAAAAGGTGTGAAAAATATGAAGAGCTTCATGATGTGTCAAAAATAGGAGGAGCATGAAGCGGTTTTGAAAAACATGAAGAGCCTGAATAGGTGTTAAAAATATGAAGAGCTTCAAAAGGTGTGAAAAATATGAAGAGTTTCAAAATGTGTTAAAAATATGAGGAGCATGAAGCGATCTGAAAAATAGGAGGAGCATGAAGTGGTGTTGAAAAACATTAAGAGCCTGAAAAGGTGTGAAATATATGAAGAGCTTTAAAAGGTGTCAAAAATATGAGGGTATGAAACGGTCTGAAAAATAGTAGGAGCATGAAGCGGTGTTGAAAAACTTGAAGAGCCTGAATAGGTATGAAAAATATGAAGAGCTTCAAAATGTGTGAAATACATGAGTAGCATGAAACGATCTGAAAACTAGGAGGAGCATGAAGCGGTGTTGAAATACATGAAGAGGCTGAAAAGGTGTGAAAAATATGAAGAGCTTCAAAAGGTTTGAAATACATGAGGAGGTTGAAACGGTCTGAAATCTGGAGGAGCATGAAGCGGTGTTGAAAAACAAGAAGAGCCTGAAAAGGTGTTAAAAATATGAAGAGCTTCAAAAGGTGTGAAAAATATGAAGAGTTTCAAAATGTGTTAAAAATATGAGGAGCATGAAGCGATCTGAAAAATAGGAGGAGCATGAAGTGGTGTTGAAAAATATTAAGAGCCTGAAAAGGTGTGAAATATATGAAGAGCTTTAAAAGGTGTCAAAAATATGAGGGTATGAAACGGTCTGAAAAATAGTAGGAGCATGAAGCGGTGTTGAAAATCTTGAAGAGCCTGAATAGGTATGAAAAATATGAAGAGCTTCAAAATGTGTGAAATACATGAGTAGCATGAAACGATCTGAAAACTAGGAGGAGCATGAAGCGGTGTTGAAATACATGAAGAGGCTGAAAAGGTGTGAAAAATATGAAGAGCTTCAAAAGGTTTGAAATACATGAGGAGGTTGAAACGGTCTGAAAACTGGAGGAGCATGAAGCGGTGTTGAAAAACAAGAAGAGCCTGAAAAGGTGTGAAAAATATGAAGAGCTTCAAAAGGTGAGAAAAACATGAAGAGCTTCAAAAGGTGTGAAAAATGAGATGAGCATGAAACAGTCTGAAAAATAGGAGGAGCATGAAGTGGTGTTGAAAAAAATCAGGAGTCTGAAAAGGTGTGAAAAATATGAAGAGCTTCGAAAGTGTCAAAAATATTAGGAGCATGAAACGGTCTGAAAAATAGAAGGAGCATGAAGCGGTGTTCAAAAACATGAAGAGCCTGAAAAGGTGTGAAAAATATGAAGAGCTTCAAAAGGTGTCAAAAATATGAGGAGCATGAAATGGTCGCAAAATAGGAGGAGCATGAAGCGGTGTTCAAAAACATGAAGAGCCTGAGAAGGTGTGAAAAATATGAAGAGCTTCAAAAGGTGTCAAAAATATGAGGACCATGAAACGGTCTGAAAAACAGCAGGAGCATGAAACGGTGTTCAAAAACAAGAAGAGCCTGAAAACGTGTGAAAAACATGAAGAGCCTGAAAAGGTGTGAAAATTATGAAGAGCTTCAAAAGGTGTCAAAAATATGAGGAGCATGAAACGGTCTGAAAAATAGGAGGCTCATGAAACGGTGTTGAAAAACATGAAAAGCCTGAAAACGTGTCAAAAATATGATGAGCTTCAGGCTGGCGGGTAAAGCTGGGAGGTCCCTGTCGGGGGCGCCAGTTGGAGACATGATTGCAATGTGGGCCTTAGGATTTGAGCCAAAGAAAGAAGAAATTAAAAAGATGATAGCTGAAACTGACCAAGAAGGAATTTGCACCATTAATTTTGAAGAATTTTTTGCCATAATGAGTGTAAAAATGAGTGAAAAGGATGAAAAAGAAGAAATATTGAAGGCTTTCAAACTATTTGATGATGATGATACAGGAAGAATATCATTGAACAATATCAAGAGGGTTGCTAAGGAGCTAGGGGAAAATTTAACAGATGATGAACTTCAGGAAATGCTTGATGAGGCTGATCATGATGGGGATGGAGAAATAAACAAGGAAGAATTTTTGAAAATGATGCAAAAGACCACTCTTTATTAACACTGTCTTTTGTGCCTTTTGGAAAGTTGTTAACAAGTTTGTATTTGCTATAAGTTCCATAATAGCTGAATATATTCATTTTCAGTGTTTAAGTTTAGATACATAAACTGGTCTCTTGATGTCTAACCCATGTGAGAAGTTACATGTTGCTACCAATATGTTGTTAAATCTATAACATCAAGAAATAAAATGTAGTGACTTCCTTAAACTATGAATCTGAAGAACAGTACTAATTACAAGTGCTATTTTTAGAGCCCCAGGTTCTAAAACTTAGATTTTTTATTTAACTTATGGAAATTGGCCCCACATCATAAGCCAGCCATCACTTTCCCTATTATTTTCCTTTTGTGCAACGCTAAAAATGAACATTTGCTTTTTAACTGATTATTCAGATATGTAAAGTCTTAAATAAAACTGGCAGCATCAAAAGGTGTGAAAAATATGAAGAGCTTCAAAAGGTGTCAAAAATGAGATGAGCATGAAACTGTCTGAAAAATAGGAGGAGCATGAAACGGTCTTCAAAAACATGAAGAGTCTGAAAAGTTGTGAAATACATGAAGAGCTTCAAAAGGTGTGAAAAATATGAGGAGCATTAAACGGTCTGAAAATTAGGAGGAGCATGAAGCGGTGTTGAAAAACATGAAGAGTCTGAAAAGGTGTGAAAAATATGAAGAGCTTCAAAAGTTGTCAAAATATGAGGAGCATGAAACGGTCTGAAAAATAGGAGGAGGAAGAAGCGGTGTTGAAAAACATGAAGAGCTTGAAAAGGTGTTAAAAATATGAAGAGCTTCAAAAGGTGTGAAAAATATGAAGAGCTTCAAAAGGTGTAAAAAATGAGATGAGCATGAAACGGTCTGAAAAATAGGAGGATCATGAAACGGTCTCAAAAATAGGAGGAGCATGAAGCGGTGTTCAAAAACATGAAGAGCCTGAAAAGGTGTGAAATACATGAAGACCTTCAAGGTGTGAAATATATGAAGAGCTTCAAAAGGTGTGAAAAATATGAAGAGTTTCAAAATGTGTCAAAAATATGAGGAGCATGAAGCGGTCTGAAAAATAGGAGGAGCAAGTTGTGGTGTTGAAAAACATGAAGAGCCTGAAAAGGTGTGAACAATATGAAGAGCTTCAAAAGGTGTCAAAAATATGAGGAACATCAAACGGTCCGAAAAATATGAAGAGCATGAAATGCTGTTCAAAAACATGAAGAGCCTAAAATGTGTGAAAAATATGAAGAGCTTCAAAATGTGGGAAATACATGAGGACCATGAAACGGTCTGAAAAATAGGAGGAGCATGAAGCGGTGTTGAAAACATGAAGAGTCTGAAAAGGTGTGAAAAATATGAAGAGCTTCAAAAGGTGTCAAAAATATGAGGAGCATGAAACGGTCTGAAAAATAGGAGGAGCATGAAGCGGTGTTGAAAATCATGAAGAGCCTGAAAAGGTGTGAAAAATATGAAGAGCTTCGAAAGGTGTCAAAAATATGAGGAGCATGAAACGGTCTGAAAAATAGGAGGAGCATGAAACGGTGTTCAAAAACATGAAGAGCCTGAAAAGGTGTGAAAAATATGAAGAGCTTCAAAAGGTGTCAAAAATATGAGGAGCATGAAGCGGTCCGAAAAATAGGAGGAGCATGAAGCGGTTTTGAATAACATGAAGAGCCTGAAAAGGTGTGAAAAACATGAAGAGCCAGAAAACGTGTGAAAAATATGAAGAGCTTCAAAAGGTGTCAAAAATGAGATGAGCATGAAACGGTCTGAAAAATAGGAGGAGCATGAAGCGGTGTTGAAAAACATGAAGAGCCTGAAAAGGTGTGAAAATATGAAGAGCTTCAAAAGGTGTCAAAAATATGAGGAGCATGAAACGGTCTGAAAAATAGGAGGAGCATGAAGCTGTGTTTCATAACATGAAGAGGCTGAAAAGGTGTGAAAAACATGAAGACCTTCAAAGGTGTGAAAAATATGAAGAGCTTCAAAAGTTTTCAAAAATTAGATATGCGTGAAACGGTCTGAAAAATAGGAGGAGCATGAGGTTGTTTTCAAAAACATGAAGAGCCTGAAAAGGTGTGAAAAATATGAAGAGCTTCAAAAGTTGTCAAAAATTAGATGAGCGTGAAACGGTCTGAAAAATAGGAGGAGCATGAGGTTGTTTTGAAAAACATGAAGAGCCTGAAAAGGTGTGAAATATATGAAGAGATGCAAAAGGTGTGAAAAATATGAAGAGCTTCATGATGTGTCAAAAATATGAGGAGCATGAAGCGGTCCGAAAAATAGGAGGAGCATGAAGCGGTTTTGAAAAACATGAAGAGCCTGAATAGGTGTTAAAAATATGAAGAGCTTCAAAAGGTGTGAAAAATATGAAGAGTTTCAAAATGTGTTAAAAATATGAGGAGCATGAAGCGATCTGAAAAATAGGAGGAGCATGAAGTGGTGTTGAAAAACATTAAGAGCCTGAAAAGGTGTGAAATATATGAAGAGCTTTAAAAGGTGTCAAAAATATGAGGGTATGAAACGGTCTGAAAAATAGTAGGAGCATGAAGCGGTGTTGAAAAACTTGAAGAGCCTGAATAGGTATGAAAAATATGAAGAGCTTCAAAATGTGTGAAATACATGAGTAGCATGAAACGATCTGAAAACTAGGAGGAGCATGAAGCGGTGTTGAAATACATGAAGAGGCTGAAAAGGTGTGAAAAATATGAAGAGCTTCAAAAGGTTTGAAATACATGAGGAGGTTGAAACGGTCTGAAATCTGGAGGAGCATGAAGCGGTGTTGAAAAACAAGAAGAGCCTGAAAAGGTGTTAAAAATATGAAGAGCTTCAAAAGGTGTGAAAAATATGAAGAGTTTCAAAATGTGTTAAAAATATGAGGAGCATGAAGCGATCTGAAAAATAGGAGGAGCATGAAGTGGTGTTGAAAAATATTAAGAGCCTGAAAAGGTGTGAAATATATGAAGAGCTTTAAAAGGTGTCAAAAATATGAGGGTATGAAACGGTCTGAAAAATAGTAGGAGCATGAAGCGGTGTTGAAAATCTTGAAGAGCCTGAATAGGTATGAAAAATATGAAGAGCTTCAAAATGTGTGAAATACATGAGTAGCATGAAACGATCTGAAAACTAGGAGGAGCATGAAGCGGTGTTGAAATACATGAAGAGGCTGAAAAGGTGTGAAAAATATGAAGAGCTTCAAAAGGTTTGAAATACATGAGGAGGTTGAAACGGTCTGAAAACTGGAGGAGCATGAAGCGGTGTTGAAAAACAAGAAGAGCCTGAAAAGGTGTGAAAAATATGAAGAGCTTCAAAAGGTGAGAAAAACATGAAGAGCTTCAAAAGGTGTGAAAAATGAGATGAGCATGAAACAGTCTGAAAAATAGGAGGAGCATGAAGTGGTGTTGAAAAAAATCAGGAGTCTGAAAAGGTGTGAAAAATATGAAGAGCTTCGAAAGTGTCAAAAATATTAGGAGCATGAAACGGTCTGAAAAATAGAAGGAGCATGAAGCGGTGTTCAAAAACATGAAGAGCCTGAAAAGGTGTGAAAAATATGAAGAGCTTCAAAAGGTGTCAAAAATATGAGGAGCATGAAATGGTCGCAAAATAGGAGGAGCATGAAGCGGTGTTCAAAAACATGAAGAGCCTGAGAAGGTGTGAAAAATATGAAGAGCTTCAAAAGGTGTCAAAAATATGAGGACCATGAAACGGTCTGAAAAACAGCAGGAGCATGAAACGGTGTTCAAAAACAAGAAGAGCCTGAAAACGTGTGAAAAACATGAAGAGCCTGAAAAGGTGTGAAAATTATGAAGAGCTTCAAAAGGTGTCAAAAATATGAGGAGCATGAAACGGTCTGAAAAATAGGAGGCTCATGAAACGGTGTTGAAAAACATGAAAAGCCTGAAAACGTGTCAAAAATATGATGAGCTTCAGGCTGGCGGGTAAAGCTGGGAGGTCCCTGTCGGGGGCGCCAGTTGGAGACATGATTGCAATGTGGGCCTTAGGATTTGAGCCAAAGAAAGAAGAAATTAAAAAGATGATAGCTGAAACTGACCAAGAAGGAATTTGCACCATTAATTTTGAAGAATTTTTTGCCATAATGAGTGTAAAAATGAGTGAAAAGGATGAAAAAGAAGAAATATTGAAGGCTTTCAAACTATTTGATGATGATGATACAGGAAGAATATCATTGAACAATATCAAGAGGGTTGCTAAGGAGCTAGGGGAAAATTTAACAGATGATGAACTTCAGGAAATGCTTGATGAGGCTGATCATGATGGGGATGGAGAAATAAACAAGGAAGAATTTTTGAAAATGATGCAAAAGACCACTCTTTATTAACACTGTCTTTTGTGCCTTTTGGAAAGTTGTTAACAAGTTTGTATTTGCTATAAGTTCCATAATAGCTGAATATATTCATTTTCAGTGTTTAAGTTTAGATACATAAACTGGTCTCTTGATGTCTAACCCATGTGAGAAGTTACATGTTGCTACCAATATGTTGTTAAATCTATAACATCAAGAAATAAAATGTAGTGACTTCCTTAAACTATGAATCTGAAGAACAGTACTAATTACAAGTGCTATTTTTAGAGCCCCAGGTTCTAAAACTTAGATTTTTTATTTAACTTATGGAAATTGGCCCCACATCATAAGCCAGCCATCACTTTCCCTATTATTTTCCTTTTGTGCAACGCTAAAAATGAACATTTGCTTTTTAACTGATTATTCAGATATGTAAAGTCTTAAATAAAACTGGCAGCATCAAAAGGTGTGAAAAATATGAAGAGCTTCAAAAGGTGTCAAAAATGAGATGAGCATGAAACTGTCTGAAAAATAGGAGGAGCATGAAACGGTCTTCAAAAACATGAAGAGTCTGAAAAGTTGTGAAATACATGAAGAGCTTCAAAAGGTGTGAAAAATATGAGGAGCATTAAACGGTCTGAAAATTAGGAGGAGCATGAAGCGGTGTTGAAAAACATGAAGAGTCTGAAAAGGTGTGAAAAATATGAAGAGCTTCAAAAGTTGTCAAAATATGAGGAGCATGAAACGGTCTGAAAAATAGGAGGAGGAAGAAGCGGTGTTGAAAAACATGAAGAGCTTGAAAAGGTGTTAAAAATATGAAGAGCTTCAAAAGGTGTGAAAAATATGAAGAGCTTCAAAAGGTGTAAAAAATGAGATGAGCATGAAACGGTCTGAAAAATAGGAGGATCATGAAACGGTCTCAAAAATAGGAGGAGCATGAAGCGGTGTTCAAAAACATGAAGAGCCTGAAAAGGTGTGAAAAACATGAAGACCTCCAAAGGTGTGAAAAATATGAAGAGCTTCAAAAGTTGTGAAAAATTAGATGAGCATGAAACGGTCTGAAAAATAGGAGGAGCATGAAACGGTGTTCAAAAACATGAATAGCCTGAAAAGGTGTGAAATACATGAAGACCTTCAAGGTGTGAAATATATGAAGAGCTTCAAAAGGTGTGAAAAATATGAAGAGTTTCAAAATGTGTCAAAAATATGAGGAGCATGAAGCGGTCTGAAAAATAGGAGGAGCAAGTTGTGGTGTTGAAAAACATGAAGAGCCTGAAAAGGTGTGAACAATATGAAGAGCTTCAAAAGGTGTCAAAAATATGAGGAACATCAAACGGTCCGAAAAATATGAAGAGCATGAAATGCTGTTCAAAAACATGAAGAGCCTAAAATGTGTGAAAAATATGAAGAGCTTCAAAATGTGGGAATTACATGAGGACCATGAAACGGTCTGAAAAATAGGAGGAGCATGAAGCGGTGTTGAAAACATGAAGAGTCTGAAAAGGTGTGAAAAATATGAAGAGCTTCAAAAGGTGTCAAAAATATGAGGAGCATGAAACGGTCTGAAAAATAGGAGGAGCATGAAGCGGTGTTGAAAATCATGAAGAGCCTGAAAAGGTGTGAAAAATATGAAGAGCTTCGAAAGGTGTCAAAAATATGAGGAGCATGAAACGGTCTGAAAAATAGGAGGAGCATGAAACGGTGTTCAAAAACATGAAGAGCCTGAAAAGGTGTGAAAAATATGAAGAGCTTCAAAAGGTGTCAAAAATATGAGGAGCATGAAGCGGTCCGAAAAATAGGAGGAGCATGAAGCGGTTTTGAATAACATGAAGAGCCTGAAAAGGTGTGAAAAACATGAAGAGCCAGAAAACGTGTGAAAAATATGAAGAGCTTCAAAAGGTGTCAAAAATGAGATGAGCATGAAACGGTCTGAAAAATAGGAGGAGCATGAAGCGGTGTTGAAAAACATGAAGAGCCTGAAAAGGTGTGAAAATATGAAGAGCTTCAAAAGGTGTCAAAAATATGAGGAGCATGAAACGGTCTGAAAAATAGGAGGAGCATGAAGCTGTGTTTCATAACATGAAGAGGCTGAAAAGGTGTGAAAAACATGAAGACCTTCAAAGGTGTGAAAAATATGAAGAGCTTCAAAAGTTTTCAAAAATTAGATATGCGTGAAACGGTCTGAAAAATAGGAGGAGCATGAGGTTGTTTTCAAAAACATGAAGAGCCTGAAAAGGTGTGAAAAATATGAAGAGCTTCAAAAGTTGTCAAAAATTAGATGAGCGTGAAACGGTCTGAAAAATAGGAGGAGCATGAGGTTGTTTTGAAAAACATGAAGAGCCTGAAAAGGTGTGAAATATATGAAGAGATGCAAAAGGTGTGAAAAATATGAAGAGCTTCATGATGTGTCAAAAATATGAGGAGCATGAAGCGGTCCGAAAAATAGGAGGAGCATGAAGCGGTTTTGAAAAACATGAAGAGCCTGAAAAGGTGTTAAAAATATGAAGAGCTTCAAAAGGTGTGAAAAATATGAAGAGTTTCAAAATGTGTTAAAAATATGAGGAGCATGAAGCGATCTGAAAAATAGGAGGAGCATGAAGTGGTGTTGAAAAACATTAAGAGCCTGAAAAGGTGTGAAATATATGAAGAGCTTTAAAAGGTGTCAAAAATATGAGGGTATGAAACGGTCTGAAAAATAGTAGGAGCATGAAGCGGTGTTGAAAAACTTGAAGAGCCTGAATAGGTATGAAAAATATGAAGAGCTTCAAAATGTGTGAAATACATGAGTAGCATGAAAGGATTTGAAAACTAGGAGGAGCATGAAGCGGTGTTGAAATACATGAAGAGGCTGAAAAGGTGTGAAAAATATGAAGAGCTTCAAAAGGTTTGAAATACATGAGGAGGTTGAAACGGTCTGAAATCTGGAGGAGCATGAAGGGGTGTTGAAAAACAAGAAGAGCCTGAAAAGGTGTGAAAAATATGAAGAGCTTCAAAAGGTGAGAAAAACATGAAGAGCTTCAAAAGGTGCGAAAAATGAGATGAGCATGAAACAGTCTGAAAAATAGGAGGAGCATGAAGTGGTGTTGAAAAAAATCAGGAGTCTGAAAAGGTGTGAAAAATATGAAGAGCTTCGAAAGTGTCAAAAATATTAGGAGCATGAAACGCTCTGAAAAATAGAAGGAGCATGAAGCGGTGTTCAAAAACATGAAGAGCCTGAAAAGGTGTGAAAAATATGAAGAGCTTCAAAAGGTGTCAAAAATATGAGGAGCATGAAATGGTCGCAAAATAGGAGGAGCATGAAGCGGTGTTCAAAAACATGAAGAGCCTGAGAAGGTGTGAAAAATATGAAGAGCTTCAAAACGTGTCAAAACATGAGAAGCATGTAACGGTCTGAAAAATAGGAGGAGCATGAAGCGGTGTTCAAAAACATGAAGAGCCTCAAAAGGTGTGAAAAATATGAAGAGCTCCAAAAGGTGTCAAAAATATGAGGAGCATGAAACGGTCTCAAAAATAGGAGGAGCATGAAGCGGTGTTCAAAAACATGAAGAGTCTGAAATGGTTTAAAAAATATGAAGACCTTTAAAAGGTGTCGAAAATATGAGGTTCATGAAACGTTCTGAATAATAGGAGGATCATGAAACGGTGTTCAAAAACATGAAGTGACTGAAAAGTTGTGAACAATATGAAGAGCTGCAAAAGGTGTCAAATATATGAGTAGCATAAAATGGTCTGAAAAATAGGAGGAGCATGAAACGGTGTTCAAAAATATGAAGAGCCTGAAAAGGTGTGAACAATATGAAGAGCTTCAAAACTGTGTAAAATATGAAGAGCTTCAAAAGGTGTGAAAAATATGAAGAGCTTCCAAAAGTGTGAAATACATGAGGAGCATGAAACGGTCTGTAAAATAGGAAGAGCATGAAGCGGTGTTGAAAAACATGAAGAGTCTGAAAAGGTGTGAAAAATATGATGACCTTCAAAATGTTTGAATTACATGAGGAGGTTGAAACGGTCTGAAAACAGGAGGAGCATTAAGCGGTGTTGAAAAACAAGAAGAGCCTGAAAAGGTGTGAAAAATATGAAGAGCTTCAAAATGTGTGAAATACATGAGTAGCATGAAACGATCTGAAAACTAGGAGGAGTATGAAGCGGTGTTGAAATACATGAAGAGGCTGAAAAGGTGTGAAAAATATGAAGAGTTTCAAAAGGTTTGAAATACATGAGCAGGTTGAAACGGTCTGAAAACTGGAGGAGCATGAAGCGGTGTTGAAAAACAAGAAGAGCCTGAAAAGTTGTGAAAAATATGAAGAGCTTCAAAAGGTGAGAAAATCATGAAGAGCTTCAAAAGGTGTGAAAAATGAGATGAGCATGAAACAGTCTGAAAAATAGGAGGAGCATGAAGTGGTGTTGAAAAAAATCAAGAGTCTGAAAAGGTGTGAAAAATATGAAGAGCTTCTAAAGTGTCAAAAATATTAGGAGCATGAAACGGTCGGAAAAATAGAAGGAGCATGAAGCGGTGTTCAAAAGCATGAAGAGCCTGAAAAGGTGTGAAAAATATGAAGAGCTTCAAAAGGTGTCAAAAATATGAGGAGCATGAAACGGTCGAAAAATAGGAGGAGCATGAAGCGGTGTTCAAAAACATGAAGAGCCTGAGAAGGTGTGAAAAATATGAAGAGCTTCAAAACGTGTCAAAACATGAGGAGCATGAAACGATCTGAAAAATAGGAGGAGCATGAAGCGGTGTTCAAAAACATGAAGAGCCTCAAAAGGTGTGAAAAATATGAAGAGCTTCAATAGTTGTCAAAAATATGAGGAGCATGAAACGGTCTCAAAAATAGGAGGAGCATGAAGCGGTGTTCAAAAACATGAAGAGTCTGAAATGGTTTAAAAAATATGAAGACCTGTAAAAGGTGTCAAAAATATGAGGATCATGAAACGTTCTGAATAATAGGAGGATAATGAAACGGTGTTCAAAAACATGAAGAGACTGAAAAGTTGTGAACAATATGAAGAGCTGCAAAAGGTGTCAAATATATGAGTAGCATAAAATGGTCTGAAAAATAGGAGGAGCATGAAACGGTGTTCAAAAATATGAAGAGCCTGAAAAGGTGTGAACAATATGAAGAGCTTCAAAACTGTGTAAAATATGAAGAGCTTCAAAAGGTGTGAAAAATATGAAGAGCTTCCAAAAGTGTGAAATACATGAGGAGCATGAAACGGTCTGTAAAACAGGAGGAGCATGAAGCGGTGTTGAAAAACATGAAGAGTCTGAAAAGGTGTGAAAAATATGAAGACCTTCAAAAGGTTTGAAATACATGAGGAGGTTGAAACGGTCTGAAAACAGGAGGAGCATTAAGCGGTGTTGAAAAACAAGAAGAGCCTGAAAAGGTGTGAAAAATATGAAGAGCTTCAAAAGGTGAGAAAATCATGAAGAGCTTCAAAAGTTGTGAAAAATGAGATGAGCATGAAACAGTCTGAAAAATAGCAGGAGCATGAAATGGTGTTGAAAAAATTGAAGAGCCTGAAAACGTGTGAAAAATATGAAGAGCTTCTAAGGTGTCAAAAATATTAGGAGCCTGATACGGTCTGAAAAATAGGAGGAGCATGAAGTGGTGTTCAAAAACATGAAGAGCCTGAAATGGTGTAAAAAATATGAAGAGCTTCAAAAGCTGTCAAAAATATGAGGTGCATTAAACGGTCTGAAAAAGAGGAGGAGTATGAAGCGGTGTTCAAAAATATGAAGAGCCTGAGAAGGTGTGAAAAATATGAAGAGCTTCAAAACGTGTCAAAACATGAGGAGCATGAACCGGTCTGAAAAATAGGAGGAGCATGAAGCGGTGTTGAAAAACATGAAGAGCCTGAAAAGGTGTGAAATACATGAAGAGCTTTAAAAGGTGTCAAAAATATGAGGAAGATGAAACGTTCTGAAATATAGGAGCATGAAGCCGTGTTGAAAAACATGAAGAGCCTGAAAAGGTGTGAAAAACATGAAGAGCCAGAAAACGTGTGAAAAATTTGAAGAGCTTCAAAAGGTGTCAAAAATGAGATGAGCATGAAACGGTCTGAAAAATAGGAGGAGCATGAAGTGGTGTTGAAAAACACGAAGCGCCTGAAAAGGTGTGAGAAATATGAAGAGCTTCAAACGGTGTGAAAAATATGAGGAGCATGAAACGGTCTGCAAAAATGAGGAGAATGAAGTGGTGTTGAAAAACATGAAGAGCCTGAAAACGTGAGAAAAATATGAAGAGCTTCAAAAGGTGTCAAAAATATGAGGAGCATGAAACGGTCAGAAAAATAGGAGGAGCATGAAGCGGTGTTCAACAACATGAAGAGCCTGAAAAGGTGTGAAAAAATTGAACAGCTTCAAAAGGTGACAAATATATGAGGAGCATGAAACGGTCTGAAATATAGGAGGAGCATGAAACGGTCTGAAAAATAGGAGGAGCATGAAACGGTGTTCAAAAACATGAAGAGTGTTTTGCCTATGTTCCCCTCTAGGAGTTTTATAGTTTAGTGTTACATTTAGATCTTTAATCGATTTTGAGTTTATTTTTGTGTATGGTGTTAGAAAGTGTTCTAGTTTCATTCTTTTACAAGTGGTTGACCAGTTTTCCCAGCACCACTTGTTAAAGAGGTTGTCTTTTTTCCATTGTATATCCTTGCCTCCTTTGTCAAAGATAAGGTTTCCATAGGTTCGTGGATTTATCTCTGGGCTTTCTATTCTGTTCCATTGATCTATATTTCTGTCTTTGTGCCAGTACCATACTGTCTTGATGACTGTGGGTTTGTAGTAGAGTCTGAAGTCAGGCAGGTTGATTCCTCCAGTTCCATTCTTCTTTCTCAAGATTACTTTGGCTATTCGAGGTTTTTTTTAGTTCCATACAAATTGTGAAATTCTTTGGTCTAGTTCTGTGAAAAATACCGTTGGTAGCTTGATAGGGATTGCATTGAATCTATAGACTGCTTTGGGTAGAATAGCCATTTTGACAATATTAATTCTTCCAATCCATGAACACGGTATGTTTCTCCATCTGTTTGTGTCCTCTTTGATTTCTTTCATCAGTGTTTTATAGTTTTCTATGTATAGGTCCTTTGTTTCTTTAGGTAGATATACTCCTAAGTATTTTATTCTTTTTGTTGCAATGGTGAATGATATTGTTTCCTTAATTTCTCTGTCTGTTTTTTCATTGTTAGTATATAGGAATGCAAGGGATTTCTGTGTGTTAATTTTATATCCTGCAACTTTACTATATTCATTGATTAGCTCTAGTAATTTTCTGGTAGAGTCTTTAGGGTTTTCTATGTAGAGGATCATGTCATCTGTAACCAGTGAGAGTTTTACTTCTTCTTTTCCTATCTGGATTCCATTTACTTCTTTTTCTGCTCTGATTGCTGTGGCCAGAACTTCCAACACTATGTTGAATAGTAGTGGTGAGAGTGGGCACCCTTGTCTTGTTCCTGATTTCAGGGGAAATGCCTTCAATTTTTCACCATTTAGGGTGATGCTTGCTGTGGGTTTGTCATATATAGCTTTGATTATTTTGAGGTATGTTCCTTCTATTCCTGCTTTTTGGAGAGTTTTAATCATAAATGAGTGTTGAATTTTGTCAAAGGCTTTCTCTGCATCTATTGAGATAATCATATGGTTTTTATCTTTCAATTTGTTAATGTGGTGTATTACATTGATTGATTTGCGGATATTAAAGAATCCTTGCATTCCTGGGATAAAGCCCACTTGGTCATGGTGTATGATTTTTTTAATATGTTGTTGGATTCTGTTTGCTAGAATTTTGTTAAGGATTTTTGCATCTATGTTCATCAGTGATATTGGCCTGGAGTTTTCTTTTTTTGTGGCATCTTTGTCTGGTTTTGGAATTAGGGTGATGGTGGCCTCATAGAATGAGTTTGGAAGCTTACCTTCTTCTGCAATTTTCTGGAAGAGTTTGAGTAAGATAGGTGTTAGCTCTTCTCTAAATTTTTGGTAGAATTCAGCTGTGAAGCCATCTGGTCCTGGGCTTTTGTTTGCTGGAAGATTTTTGATGACAGTTTCGATTTCCTTGCTTGTGATGGGTCTGTTAAGATCTTCTATTTCTTCCTGGTTCAGTTTTGGAAAGTTATACTTTTCTAAGAATTTGTCCATTTCATCCAAGTTGTCCATTTTATTGGCATAGAGCTGCTGGTAGTAGTCTCTTATGATCCTTTGTATTTCAGTGTTGTCTGTTGTGATCTCTCCATTTTCATTTCTAATTTTGTTAATTTGGTTTTTCTCTCTTTGTTTCTTAATGAGTCTTGCTAATGGTTTGTCAATTTTGTTTATTTTTTCAAAAAACCAGCTTTTAGCTTTGTTGATTTTTGCTATGGTCTCTTTAGTTTCTTTTGCATTTATTTCTGCCCTGATTTTTAAGATTTCTTTCCTTCTGCTAACTCTGGGGTTCTTCATTTCTTCCTTCTCTAATTGCTTTAGGTGTAGAGTTAGGTTATTTAATTGTTTTTTTCCTGTTTCTTGATGTAAGCCTGTAATGCTATGAACCTTCCCCTTAGCACTGCTTAAAGATCTAAATGTAAGACCAGAAACTATAAAACTCCTAGAGGAGAACATAGGCAAAACACTCTCCGACATAAATCACAGCAAGATCCTCTATGACCCACCTCCCAGAATATTGGAAATAAAAGCAAAACTAAAAAATGGGACCTAATGAAACTTAAAAGCTTTTGCACTACAAAGGAAACTATAAGTAAGGTGAAAAGACAGCCCTCAGATTGGGAGAAAATAATAGCAAATGAAGAAACAGACAAAGGATTAATCTCAAAAATATACAAGCAACTCCTGCAGCTCAATTCCAGAAAAATAAATGACCCAATCAAAAAATGGGCCAAAGAACTAAACAGACATTTCTCCAAAGAAGACATACAGATGGCTAACAAACACATGAAAAGATGCTCAACATCACTCATTATCAGAGAAATGCAAATCAAAACCACAATGAGGTACCATTATACGCCAGTCAGGATGGCTGCTATCCAAAAGTCTACAAGCAATAAATGCTGGAGAGGGTGTGGAGAAAAGGGAACCCTCTTACACTGTTGGTGGGAATGCAAACTAGTCCAGCCGCTATGGAAAACAGTGTGGAGATTTCTTAAAAACTGGAAATAGAATTGCCATATGACCCAGCAATCCCACTTCTCGGCATACACACTGAGGAAACCAGATCTGAAAGAGACAGGTGTACCCCAATGTTCATCGCAGCACTGTTTATAATAGCCAGGACATGGAAGCAACCTAGATGCCCATCAGCAGATGAATGGATAAGGAAGCTGTGGTACATATACACCATGGAATATTACTCAGCCATGAAAAAGAATTCATTTGAACCAGTCCTAATGAGATGGATGAAGCTGGAGCCCATTATACAGAGTAAAGTAAGCCAGAAAGATAAAGAACATTACAGCATACTGACACATGTATATGGAATTTAGAAAGGTGATAACGATAACCCTATATGCAGAACAGAAAAAGAGACACAGAAATACAGAACAGACTTTTGAACTTTGTGGGAGAATGTGAGGGTGGGATTTTTCAAAATAACAGCATGTATACTATCTATGGTGAAACAGATCACCAGCCCAGGTGGGATGCACGAGACAAGTGCTCCGGCCTGGTGCACTGGGAAGACCCAGAGGAATCGGGTGGAGAGGGAGGTGGGAGGGGGGATCGGGACTGGGAATACATGTAAATCCATGGCTGATTCATATCAATGTATGACAAAACCCACTGGAAAAAAAATAATAATAATAAAAATTAAAAAAAAACAAACAAACAACAACAAAAAAAAAACATGAAGAGCCTGAAAAGTAGTGAAAAATATGAAGAGCTTCAAAAGCTGTCAAATAGATGAGGAGCATGAAACGGTCTAAAAAATAGGAGGAGCATGAAGTGGTGTTGAAAAACATGAAGAGCCTGAAAATGTGTAAAAAATATGAAGAGCTTCAAAAGGTGTCAAAAATATGAGGAGCATGAAACGGTCTGAAAAATGGGAGGAGCATGAAGTGGTGTTGAAAAACATGAAGAGCCTGAAACGCTGTGAAAAATGTGAAGAGCTACAAAATGTGTGAAATACATGAGGAGCATGAAACTGTCTGAAAAATAGGAGGAGCATGAAGCGGTGTTGAAAAAGATGAAGAGCCTGAAAAGGTGTGAAAAATATGAAGAGCTCCAAAAGTTGTGAAAAATATGAGGAGCTTCAAAAAGTGTCAAAAATATGAGGAACCTGAAACGGTTTGAAAAATAAGAGGAGCATGAAGTGGTGTTGAAAAACATGAAGAGCCTGAAAACGTGTGAAAAATATGAAGAGCTTCAAAAGGTGTGAAATACATGAGGAACATGAAACTGTCTGAAAAATAGGAGCATGAAGCGGTGTTCAAAAACATGAAGAGCCTAAAAAGGTGTGAAAAATATGAAGAGCTTCCAAATTAGTCAAAAATATGAGGAGCATGAAACAGTTTGAAAAATAGGAGGAGCATGAAGCGGTGTTGAAAAACATGAAGTTTGTGAAACGTGTGATAAATATGAAGAGCCTGAAGAGGTGTGAAAAATATGAAGAGCTTCAGAAGGTGTCAAAAAAGAGATGAGCATGAAACGGTGTGAAAAATAGGAGGAGCATGAAGTGGTGTTAAAAATAATGAAGAGCCTAAAAAGGTGTGAAATATATGAAGAGCTTCAAAAGGTGTGAAAAATATGAGGAGCATTAAACGGTCTGAAAAACAGGAGGAGCATGAATCTGTGTTGAAAAACATGAAGAGCCTGAAAAGGTGTGAAAAATATGAAGAGCTTCAAAAGGTGTGAAATACATGGGGAACATTAAATGGTCTGAAAAATAGGAGAAGCATTAAGCGGTGTTCAAAAACTTGAAAAGCCTGAAAAGGTGTAAAAAATATGAAGAGCTTCAAAAGGTGTGAAAAATAGGAGGAGCATGAAACGGTCTGAAAAATAGGAGGAGCATGAAGCTGTGTTCAAAAACATGAAGAGCCTGAAAAGGTGTGAAAAATATGAAGAGATTCAAAAGGTGTGAAATACATGAGAGCATGAACCGGTCTGAAAAAAAGGAGGAGCATGAATCATTGTTGAAAAACATGAAGAGCCTGAAAAGGTGTGAAAAATATGAAGAGCTTTAAAAAGTGTCAAATATATGACGAGTATGAAACGGTCTGAAAAATAGGAGGAGCATGAAGCAGCGTTCAAAACATGAAGAGCCTGAAAAGGTGTGAAAAATATGAAGAGCTTCAAAAGGTGTCAAAAATATGAGGAGCATGTAACAGTCTGAAAAATAGGAGGAGCATGAAGCGGTGTTGAAAAATATGAAGAGCGTGAAAACGTGTGATAAATATGAAGAGCTTCAAAAGGTGTGAAAAATATGAAGAGCTTCAAAAGGTGTCAAAAAAGAGATGAGCATGAAACGGTCTGAAAAATAGGAGGAGTATGAAGCGATGTTCAAAAACATAAAGAGCCTGAAAAGGTGTGAAAAATATGAAGAGCCTCAAAAGGTGTCAAAAATATGAGGAGCATGAAACGCTCTGAAATATAGGAGGAGCATGAAATGGTATTCAAAAACATGAAGAGCCTTAAAAGGTGTGAAAAATATGAAGAGCCTCAAAACGTGTCAAAAATATGAGGAGCATGAAACGGTCTGAAAAATAGGTGGAGCATGAAGTGGTGTTGAAAAACATGAAGAGCCTGAAAAGGTGTGAAATATATGAAGAGCTTCCAAAGGTGTGAAAAACATGAGATGCAAGAACGGTCTGAAAAATAGGAGGAGGATGAAGCTGTGTTCAAAAACATGAGAGCCTGAAAATGTGTGAAAAATATGAAGAGCTTCAAAAGGTGTGAAATATATGAGGTGCATGAAAAGATCTGAAAAATAGGAGGAGCATGAAGCGGTGTTCAAAAACATGAAGAGCCTGAAAAGGTGTGAAAAATATGAAGAGCTTCAAATGGTGTCACAAATATGAGGAGCATGAAACGGTCTGAACAATAGGAGGAGCATGAAACGGTGTTGAAAAACATGAAGAGCCTGAAAAGATGTGAAAATTACGAAGAGATTCAAAAGGTGTCAAATATATGAGGAGCATGAAACGGTCTTCTAAATAGCAGCAGCAAGAAGCGGTGTTGAAAAACATGAAGAGCCTGAAAAGGTGTGAAAAATATGAAGAGCTTCAAAAGGTGTCAAAAATATGAGGAGCATGAAACAGTCTGAAAAATAGGAGGAGCATGAAACGGTGTTCAAAAATATGAAGAGCCTGAAAAGGTGTGAACAATATGAAGAGCTTCAAAACTGTGTAAAATATGAAGAGCTTCAAAAGGTGTGAAAAATATGAAGAGCTTCCAAAAGTGTGAAATACATGAGGAGCATGAAACGGTCTGTAAAATAGGAAGAGCATGAAGCGGTGTTGAAAAACATGAAGAGTCTGAAAAGGTGTGAAAAATATGATGACCTTCAAAATGTTTGAATTACATGAGGAGGTTGAAACGGTCTGAAAACAGGAGGAGCATTAAGCGGTGTTGAAAAACAAGAAGAGCCTGAAAAGGTGTGAAAAATATGAAGAGCTTCAAAATGTGTGAAATACATGAGTAGCATGAAACGATCTGAAAACTAGGAGGAGTATGAAGCGGTGTTGAAATACATGAAGAGGCTGAAAAGGTGTGAAAAATATGAAGAGTTTCAAAAGGTTTGAAATACATGAGCAGGTTGAAACGGTCTGAAAACTGGAGGAGCATGAAGCGGTGTTGAAAAACAAGAAGAGCCTGAAAAGTTGTGAAAAATATGAAGAGCTTCAAAAGGTGAGAAAATCATGAAGAGCTTCAAAAGGTGTGAAAAATGAGATGAGCATGAAACAGTCTGAAAAATAGGAGGAGCATGAAGTGGTGTTGAAAAAAATCAAGAGTCTGAAAAGGTGTGAAAAATATGAAGAGCTTCTAAAGTGTCAAAAATATTAGGAGCATGAAACGGTCGGAAAAATAGAAGGAGCATGAAGCGGTGTTCAAAAGCATGAAGAGCCTGAAAAGGTGTGAAAAATATGAAGAGCTTCAAAAGGTGTCAAAAATATGAGGAGCATGAAACGGTCGAAAAATAGGAGGAGCATGAAGCGGTGTTCAAAAACATGAAGAGCCTGAGAAGGTGTGAAAAATATGAAGAGCTTCAAAACGTGTCAAAACATGAGGAGCATGAAACGATCTGAAAAATAGGAGGAGCATGAAGCGGTGTTCAAAAACATGAAGAGCCTCAAAAGGTGTGAAAAATATGAAGAGCTTCAATAGTTGTCAAAAATATGAGGAGCATGAAACGGTCTCAAAAATAGGAGGAGCATGAAGCGGTGTTCAAAAACATGAAGAGTCTGAAATGGTTTAAAAAATATGAAGACCTGTAAAAGGTGTCAAAAATATGAGGATCATGAAACGTTCTGAATAATAGGAGGATAATGAAACGGTGTTCAAAAACATGAAGAGACTGAAAAGTTGTGAACAATATGAAGAGCTGCAAAAGGTGTCAAATATATGAGTAGCATAAAATGGTCTGAAAAATAGGAGGAGCATGAAACGGTGTTCAAAAATATGAAGAGCCTGAAAAGGTGTGAACAATATGAAGAGCTTCAAAACTGTGTAAAATATGAAGAGCTTCAAAAGGTGTGAAAAATATGAAGAGCTTCCAAAAGTGTGAAATACATGAGGAGCATGAAACGGTCTGTAAAACAGGAGGAGCATGAAGCGGTGTTGAAAAACATGAAGAGTCTGAAAAGGTGTGAAAAATATGAAGACCTTCAAAAGGTTTGAAATACATGAGGAGGTTGAAACGGTCTGAAAACAGGAGGAGCATTAAGCGGTGTTGAAAAACAAGAAGAGCCTGAAAAGGTGTGAAAAATATGAAGAGCTTCAAAAGGTGAGAAAATCATGAAGAGCTTCAAAAGTTGTGAAAAATGAGATGAGCATGAAACAGTCTGAAAAATAGCAGGAGCATGAAATGGTGTTGAAAAAATTGAAGAGCCTGAAAACGTGTGAAAAATATGAAGAGCTTCTAAGGTGTCAAAAATATTAGGAGCCTGATACGGTCTGAAAAATAGGAGGAGCATGAAGTGGTGTTCAAAAACATGAAGAGCCTGAAATGGTGTAAAAAATATGAAGAGCTTCAAAAGCTGTCAAAAATATGAGGTGCATTAAACGGTCTGAAAAAGAGGAGGAGTATGAAGCGGTGTTCAAAAATATGAAGAGCCTGAGAAGGTGTGAAAAATATGAAGAGCTTCAAAACGTGTCAAAACATGAGGAGCATGAACCGGTCTGAAAAATAGGAGGAGCATGAAGCGGTGTTGAAAAACATGAAGAGCCTGAAAAGGTGTGAAATACATGAAGAGCTTTAAAAGGTGTCAAAAATATGAGGAAGATGAAACGTTCTGAAATATAGGAGCATGAAGCCGTGTTGAAAAACATGAAGAGCCTGAAAAGGTGTGAAAAACATGAAGAGCCAGAAAACGTGTGAAAAATTTGAAGAGCTTCAAAAGGTGTCAAAAATGAGATGAGCATGAAACGGTCTGAAAAATAGGAGGAGCATGAAGTGGTGTTGAAAAACACGAAGCGCCTGAAAAGGTGTGAGAAATATGAAGAGCTTCAAACGGTGTGAAAAATATGAGGAGCATGAAACGGTCTGCAAAAATGAGGAGAATGAAGTGGTGTTGAAAAACATGAAGAGCCTGAAAACGTGAGAAAAATATGAAGAGCTTCAAAAGGTGTCAAAAATATGAGGAGCATGAAACGGTCAGAAAAATAGGAGGAGCATGAAGCGGTGTTCAACAACATGAAGAGCCTGAAAAGGTGTGAAAAAATTGAACAGCTTCAAAAGGTGTCAAATATATGAGGAGCATGAAACGGTCTGAAATATAGGAGGAGCATGAAACGGTCTGAAAAATAGGAGGAGCATGAAACGGTGTTCAAAAACATGAAGAGTGTTTTGCCTATGTTCCCCTCTAGGAGTTTTATAGTTTAGTGTTACATTTAGATCTTTAATCGATTTTGAGTTTATTTTTGTGTATGGTGTTAGAAAGTGTTCTAGTTTCATTCTTTTACAAGTGGTTGACCAGTTTTCCCAGCACCACTTGTTAAAGAGGTTGTCTTTTTTCCATTGTATATCCTTGCCTCCTTTGTCAAAGATAAGGTTTCCATAGGTTCGTGGATTTATCTCTGGGCTTTCTATTCTGTTCCATTGATCTATATTTCTGTCTTTGTGCCAGTACCATACTGTCTTGATGACTGTGGGTTTGTAGTAGAGTCTGAAGTCAGGCAGGTTGATTCCTCCAGTTCCATTCTTCTTTCTCAAGATTACTTTGGCTATTCGAGGTTTTTTTTAGTTCCATACAAATTGTGAAATTCTTTGGTCTAGTTCTGTGAAAAATACCGTTGGTAGCTTGATAGGGATTGCATTGAATCTATAGACTGCTTTGGGTAGAATAGCCATTTTGACAATATTAATTCTTCCAATCCATGAACACGGTATGTTTCTCCATCTGTTTGTGTCCTCTTTGATTTCTTTCATCAGTGTTTTATAGTTTTCTATGTATAGGTCCTTTGTTTCTTTAGGTAGATATACTCCTAAGTATTTTATTCTTTTTGTTGCAATGGTGAATGATATTGTTTCCTTAATTTCTCTGTCTGTTTTTTCATTGTTAGTATATAGGAATGCAAGGGATTTCTGTGTGTTAATTTTATATCCTGCAACTTTACTATATTCATTGATTAGCTCTAGTAATTTTCTGGTAGAGTCTTTAGGGTTTTCTATGTAGAGGATCATGTCATCTGTAACCAGTGAGAGTTTTACTTCTTCTTTTCCTATCTGGATTCCATTTACTTCTTTTTCTGCTCTGATTGCTGTGGCCAGAACTTCCAACACTATGTTGAATAGTAGTGGTGAGAGTGGGCACCCTTGTCTTGTTCCTGATTTCAGGGGAAATGCCTTCAATTTTTCACCATTTAGGGTGATGCTTGCTGTGGGTTTGTCATATATAGCTTTGATTATTTTGAGGTATGTTCCTTCTATTCCTGCTTTTTGGAGAGTTTTAATCATAAATGAGTGTTGAATTTTGTCAAAGGCTTTCTCTGCATCTATTGAGATAATCATATGGTTTTTATCTTTCAATTTGTTAATGTGGTGTATTACATTGATTGATTTGCGGATATTAAAGAATCCTTGCATTCCTGGGATAAAGCCCACTTGGTCATGGTGTATGATTTTTTTAATATGTTGTTGGATTCTGTTTGCTAGAATTTTGTTAAGGATTTTTGCATCTATGTTCATCAGTGATATTGGCCTGGAGTTTTCTTTTTTTGTGGCATCTTTGTCTGGTTTTGGAATTAGGGTGATGGTGGCCTCATAGAATGAGTTTGGAAGCTTACCTTCTTCTGCAATTTTCTGGAAGAGTTTGAGTAAGATAGGTGTTAGCTCTTCTCTAAATTTTTGGTAGAATTCAGCTGTGAAGCCATCTGGTCCTGGGCTTTTGTTTGCTGGAAGATTTTTGATGACAGTTTCGATTTCCTTGCTTGTGATGGGTCTGTTAAGATCTTCTATTTCTTCCTGGTTCAGTTTTGGAAAGTTATACTTTTCTAAGAATTTGTCCATTTCATCCAAGTTGTCCATTTTATTGGCATAGAGCTGCTGGTAGTAGTCTCTTATGATCCTTTGTATTTCAGTGTTGTCTGTTGTGATCTCTCCATTTTCATTTCTAATTTTGTTAATTTGGTTTTTCTCTCTTTGTTTCTTAATGAGTCTTGCTAATGGTTTGTCAATTTTGTTTATTTTTTCAAAAAACCAGCTTTTAGCTTTGTTGATTTTTGCTATGGTCTCTTTAGTTTCTTTTGCATTTATTTCTGCCCTGATTTTTAAGATTTCTTTCCTTCTGCTAACTCTGGGGTTCTTCATTTCTTCCTTCTCTAATTGCTTTAGGTGTAGAGTTAGGTTATTTAATTGTTTTTTTCCTGTTTCTTGATGTAAGCCTGTAATGCTATGAACCTTCCCCTTAGCACTGCTTAAAGATCTAAATGTAAGACCAGAAACTATAAAACTCCTAGAGGAGAACATAGGCAAAACACTCTCCGACATAAATCACAGCAAGATCCTCTATGACCCACCTCCCAGAATATTGGAAATAAAAGCAAAACTAAAAAATGGGACCTAATGAAACTTAAAAGCTTTTGCACTACAAAGGAAACTATAAGTAAGGTGAAAAGACAGCCCTCAGATTGGGAGAAAATAATAGCAAATGAAGAAACAGACAAAGGATTAATCTCAAAAATATACAAGCAACTCCTGCAGCTCAATTCCAGAAAAATAAATGACCCAATCAAAAAATGGGCCAAAGAACTAAACAGACATTTCTCCAAAGAAGACATACAGATGGCTAACAAACACATGAAAAGATGCTCAACATCACTCATTATCAGAGAAATGCAAATCAAAACCACAATGAGGTACCATTATACGCCAGTCAGGATGGCTGCTATCCAAAAGTCTACAAGCAATAAATGCTGGAGAGGGTGTGGAGAAAAGGGAACCCTCTTACACTGTTGGTGGGAATGCAAACTAGTCCAGCCGCTATGGAAAACAGTGTGGAGATTTCTTAAAAACTGGAAATAGAATTGCCATATGACCCAGCAATCCCACTTCTCGGCATACACACTGAGGAAACCAGATCTGAAAGAGACAGGTGTACCCCAATGTTCATCGCAGCACTGTTTATAATAGCCAGGACATGGAAGCAACCTAGATGCCCATCAGCAGATGAATGGATAAGGAAGCTGTGGTACATATACACCATGGAATATTACTCAGCCATGAAAAAGAATTCATTTGAACCAGTCCTAATGAGATGGATGAAGCTGGAGCCCATTATACAGAGTAAAGTAAGCCAGAAAGATAAAGAACATTACAGCATACTGACACATGTATATGGAATTTAGAAAGGTGATAACGATAACCCTATATGCAGAACAGAAAAAGAGACACAGAAATACAGAACAGACTTTTGAACTTTGTGGGAGAATGTGAGGGTGGGATTTTTCAAAATAACAGCATGTATACTATCTATGGTGAAACAGATCACCAGCCCAGGTGGGATGCACGAGACAAGTGCTCCGGCCTGGTGCACTGGGAAGACCCAGAGGAATCGGGTGGAGAGGGAGGTGGGAGGGGGGATCGGGACTGGGAATACATGTAAATCCATGGCTGATTCATATCAATGTATGACAAAACCCACTGGAAAAAAAATAATAATAATAAAAATTAAAAAAAAACAAACAAACAACAACAAAAAAAAAACATGAAGAGCCTGAAAAGTAGTGAAAAATATGAAGAGCTTCAAAAGCTGTCAAATAGATGAGGAGCATGAAACGGTCTAAAAAATAGGAGGAGCATGAAGTGGTGTTGAAAAACATGAAGAGCCTGAAAATGTGTAAAAAATATGAAGAGCTTCAAAAGGTGTCAAAAATATGAGGAGCATGAAACGGTCTGAAAAATGGGAGGAGCATGAAGTGGTGTTGAAAAACATGAAGAGCCTGAAACGCTGTGAAAAATGTGAAGAGCTACAAAATGTGTGAAATACATGAGGAGCATGAAACTGTCTGAAAAATAGGAGGAGCATGAAGCGGTGTTGAAAAAGATGAAGAGCCTGAAAAGGTGTGAAAAATATGAAGAGCTCCAAAAGTTGTGAAAAATATGAGGAGCTTCAAAAAGTGTCAAAAATATGAGGAACCTGAAACGGTTTGAAAAATAAGAGGAGCATGAAGTGGTGTTGAAAAACATGAAGAGCCTGAAAACGTGTGAAAAATATGAAGAGCTTCAAAAGGTGTGAAATACATGAGGAACATGAAACTGTCTGAAAAATAGGAGCATGAAGCGGTGTTCAAAAACATGAAGAGCCTAAAAAGGTGTGAAAAATATGAAGAGCTTCCAAATTAGTCAAAAATATGAGGAGCATGAAACAGTTTGAAAAATAGGAGGAGCATGAAGCGGTGTTGAAAAACATGAAGTTTGTGAAACGTGTGATAAATATGAAGAGCCTGAAGAGGTGTGAAAAATATGAAGAGCTTCAGAAGGTGTCAAAAAAGAGATGAGCATGAAACGGTGTGAAAAATAGGAGGAGCATGAAGTGGTGTTAAAAATAATGAAGAGCCTAAAAAGGTGTGAAATATATGAAGAGCTTCAAAAGGTGTGAAAAATATGAGGAGCATTAAACGGTCTGAAAAACAGGAGGAGCATGAATCTGTGTTGAAAAACATGAAGAGCCTGAAAAGGTGTGAAAAATATGAAGAGCTTCAAAAGGTGTGAAATACATGGGGAACATTAAATGGTCTGAAAAATAGGAGAAGCATTAAGCGGTGTTCAAAAACTTGAAAAGCCTGAAAAGGTGTAAAAAATATGAAGAGCTTCAAAAGGTGTGAAAAATAGGAGGAGCATGAAACGGTCTGAAAAATAGGAGGAGCATGAAGCTGTGTTCAAAAACATGAAGAGCCTGAAAAGGTGTGAAAAATATGAAGAGATTCAAAAGGTGTGAAATACATGAGAGCATGAACCGGTCTGAAAAAAAGGAGGAGCATGAATCATTGTTGAAAAACATGAAGAGCCTGAAAAGGTGTGAAAAATATGAAGAGCTTTAAAAAGTGTCAAATATATGACGAGTATGAAACGGTCTGAAAAATAGGAGGAGCATGAAGCAGCGTTCAAAACATGAAGAGCCTGAAAAGGTGTGAAAAATATGAAGAGCTTCAAAAGGTGTCAAAAATATGAGGAGCATGTAACAGTCTGAAAAATAGGAGGAGCATGAAGCGGTGTTGAAAAATATGAAGAGCGTGAAAACGTGTGATAAATATGAAGAGCTTCAAAAGGTGTGAAAAATATGAAGAGCTTCAAAAGGTGTCAAAAAAGAGATGAGCATGAAACGGTCTGAAAAATAGGAGGAGTATGAAGCGATGTTCAAAAACATAAAGAGCCTGAAAAGGTGTGAAAAATATGAAGAGCCTCAAAAGGTGTCAAAAATATGAGGAGCATGAAACGCTCTGAAATATAGGAGGAGCATGAAATGGTATTCAAAAACATGAAGAGCCTTAAAAGGTGTGAAAAATATGAAGAGCCTCAAAACGTGTCAAAAATATGAGGAGCATGAAACGGTCTGAAAAATAGGTGGAGCATGAAGTGGTGTTGAAAAACATGAAGAGCCTGAAAAGGTGTGAAATATATGAAGAGCTTCCAAAGGTGTGAAAAACATGAGATGCAAGAACGGTCTGAAAAATAGGAGGAGGATGAAGCTGTGTTCAAAAACATGAGAGCCTGAAAATGTGTGAAAAATATGAAGAGCTTCAAAAGGTGTGAAATATATGAGGTGCATGAAAAGATCTGAAAAATAGGAGGAGCATGAAGCGGTGTTCAAAAACATGAAGAGCCTGAAAAGGTGTGAAAAATATGAAGAGCTTCAAATGGTGTCACAAATATGAGGAGCATGAAACGGTCTGAACAATAGGAGGAGCATGAAACGGTGTTGAAAAACATGAAGAGCCTGAAAAGATGTGAAAATTACGAAGAGATTCAAAAGGTGTCAAATATATGAGGAGCATGAAACGGTCTTCTAAATAGCAGCAGCAAGAAGCGGTGTTGAAAAACATGAAGAGCCTGAAAAGGTGTGAAAAATATGAAGAGCTTCAAAAGGTGTCAAAAATATGAGGAGCATGAAACAGTCTGAAAAATAGGAGGAGCATGAAGCGATGTTGAAAAACACGAAGAGCGTGAAAACGTGTGATAAATATGAAGAGCTTCAATAGGTGTGAAAAATAGGAGGAGCATCAAGCATTGTTCAAAAACATGAAGAGCCTGAAAATGTGTGAAAAATATGAAGAGCTTCAAAATGTGTCAAAAGTATGAGGAGCATGAAACGGTCTGAAAAATAGGAGGAGCATGTAGTGGTGTTCAAAACCTGAAGAGCCTTAAAAGGTGTGAAAAATATGAAGAGCTTAAAAAGGCGTCAAAAATATGAGGAGCATGAAACGGTCTGAAAAATAGGAGGAGCATGTAGTGATGTTCAAAAAGATGAAGAGCCTTAAAAGGTGTGAAAAATATGAAGAGCTTTAAAGTTGTGAAAATTATGAGGAGCATGAAACCGTCTGAAAAATAGCAGGAACATGACACGGTGTTGAAAAACATGAAGAGCCTTAAAATGTGTGCAAAATATGAAGAGCTTTAAAGGTGTGAAAAATATGAGGAGCATGAAACCGTCTGAAAAATAGGAGGAGCATGACACGGTGTTGAAAAACATGAAGATCATGAAAAGGTGTGAAAAATATGAAGAGATTCAAAAGCTGTCAAAAATATGAGGAGCCTGAAATGGTCTGAGAAATAGGAGGAGCATGAAGTGATGTTGAAAAAGATGAAGAGCCTGAAAAGGTGTGAAAAATATGAAGAGCTTCAAAAGGTGTCAAAAATATGAGGATCATGAAATGATCTGAAAAATATGAGGAACATGAAACGGTCTGAAGAATAGGAGGAGCATGAAACAGTGTTCAAAAAAATGAAGAGCCTGAAAAGGTGTGAAAAATATAAAGAGCTTCAAAATGTGACAAAAATATGAGGAGCATGAAACGGTCTGAAAAAGAGGAGGAGCATGAACCAGTGTTCAAAAACATGAAGAGCTTGAAAAGGTGTGAAATATAGGAAGAGCTTCAAAAAGTGTCAAATATGAGGATAATGAAACGGTCTGAAAAATAAGAGGAGCATGCAGTGGTGTTCAAAAACATGAAGGGCCTGAAAAGGTGTGAAAAAAATGAAGATATTCAAATCTGTCAAAAATATGAGGAGCCTGAAAAGGTCTGAAAAATAGGAGGAGCATGAAGCGGTGTTCAAAAACTTGAAGAGCCTGAAAAGTTGTGAAAATATGAAGAGCTTCAAAAGGTGTCAAAAATATGAGGAGCATGAAACGACCTGAAAAATAGGAGGAGCATGAAAAAGTCTGAAAAATAGGAGGAGCATGAATCGTTGTTGAAAACGATGAAGAGTCTGAAAAGGTGTGAAAAATATGAAGAGCTTCAAATGGTCTCAAAAATATGAGGAGCATGAAACGGTCTGAAATATAGGAGGAGCATGAAGCCGTGTTCAAAAACATGAAGAGCGTGAAAAGGTGTGAATAATATGAAGAGCTTCAAAAGAAGTTAAAATATGAGGAGCATGAAACGGCCCGAAAAATAGGAGGAGCATGAAAAGGTCTGAAAAATCGGAAGAGCATGAATCGGTGTTGAAAATATGAAGAGCATGAAAAGGTGTGAAAAATATGAAGAGCTTCAAAATTTGTCAAAAATATGAGGAGCAAGAAATCGTCTGAAAAATAGGAGAATCATGAAGCGGTGTTGAAAAACCTGAGGAACCTGAAAAGGGGTGAAATATATGAAGAGCTTCAAAAGGTGTCAAAAATAGGAGAAGCATGAAACGGTCTGACAAATAGGAGGAGCATGAAGCGGTGTTGAAAAACATGAAGAGCCTGAAAAGGTGTGATATATATGAAGAGCTTCAAAAGTTGTCAAAAATAGGAGGAGCCTGAAACGGTCTGAAAAATAGGAGCAGCATGAAGCGGTGTTGAAAAACATGAAGAGCCTGAAAAGGTGTGAAAAATATGAACAGCTTTAAAGGTGTGAAAATTATGAGGAGCATGAAACGGTCTGAAAAATAGGAGAAGCATGAAGTGGTGTTGAAAAAGATGAGAGCCTGAAAAGATGTGAAAAATATGAAGAGCTTCAAAAGGAGTCAAAAATATGAGGAGCATGAAAAGTTCTGAAAAATAGGAGGAGCATAAAGCGGTATTCCAAAACATGAAGAGCCTGAAAAGGTGTGAAAAATATGAAAAGCTCAAAAGGTGTCAAAAATATGAGGAGCATGAAACGGCCTGAAAAAAAGGAGGAGCATGAAATGGTCTGTAAAATAGGAGGAGCATGAATCGTTGTTGAAAACATGAAGAGCATGAAAAGGTGTGGAAAATATGAAGAGCTTTAAAAGGTGTCAAAAATAGGAGGAGAATGAAACTGTCTGAAAAAAAGGAGGAGGATGAAGCAGTGTTGAAAACGATGAAGAGTCTGAAAAGGTGTGAAAAATATGAAGAGCTACAAAAGGTCTCAAAAATATGAGGAGCATGATGCGGTCTGAAATATAGGAGGAGCATGAAGCCGTGTTCAAAAACATGAAGAGCCTGAAAAGGTGTGAAAAATATGAAGAGTTTCAAAAGATGTCAAAATATGAGGAGCATGAAACGGCCTGAAAAATAGGAGGATCATGCAGTGGTGTTCAAAAACATGAAGAGCCTGAAAAGGTGTGAAAAAAATGAAGATATTCAAAAGGTGTCAAAAATATGAGGAGCATGAAACGGTCTGAAAAATAGGAGGAGCATGAAGCGGTGTTCAAAAACTTGAAGAGTCTGAAAAGGTGTGAAATATATGAAGATATTCAAAAGGTGTCAAAAATATGAGGAGCATGAAACGGTTTGAAAATTAGGAGGAGCATGAAGCGGTGTTCAAAAACATGAAGAGCCAGAAAAGGTGTGAAAAATTTGAAGAGCTTTAAAAGGTGTGAAATACATGAGGAGGATGAAACGGTCTGAAAAAAGGGAGGAGCATGAAGCGGTGTTCAAAAACTTGAAGAGTCTGAAAAGGTGTGAAATATATGAAGAGCTTCAAAAGGTGTCAAAAATATGAGGAGCATGAAACGGTCGAAAAATATGAAGAGTTTCAAAAGTTGTCAAAAATATGAGGAGCATGAAATGTTGTTTAAAATCCTGAAGAGCCTGAAACGGTGTTAAAAATATGAAGAGATTCAAAAGGTGTCAAAAATATGAGGAGCATGAAACGGTCTGAAAAATAGGAGGAGCATGAAGTGGTGTTCAAAAACATGAAGAGCCTTAAAAGTTGTGAAAAATATGAAGAGCTTTAAAGGTGTGCAAATTATGAGGAGCATGAAACCGTCTGAAAAATAGGAGGAGCATGACACGGTGTTGAAAAACATGAAGAGCCTTAAAATGTGTGAAAAATATGAAGTGCTTTAAAGGTGTGAAAAATATGAGGAGCATGAAACTGTCTGAAAAATACGAGGAGCATGAAGTGGTGTTGAAAAACATGAAGAGCCTGAAAAGGTGTGAAAAATATGAAGAGCTTCAAAAGTTGTGAAAAATATGAGGAGCTTCAAAAAGTGTCAAAAATATGAGGAACCTGAAACGGTTTGAAAAATAAGAGGAGCATGAAGGGGTGTTGAAAAACATGAAGAGCCTGAAAACGTGTGAAAAATATGAAGAGCTTCAAAAGGTGTGAAATACATGAGGAGCATGAAACTGTCTGAAAAATAGGAGCATGAAGCGGTGTTCAAAAACATGAAGAGCCTAAAAAGGTGTGAAAAATATGAAGAGCTTCCAAATTAGTCAAAAATATGAGGAGCATGAAACAGTTTGAAAAATAGGAGGAGCATGAAGCGGTGTTGAAAAACATGAAGTTTGTGAAACGTGTGATAAATATGAAGAGCCTGAAGAGGTGTGAAAAAAATGAAGAGCTTCAGAAGGTGTCAAAAAAGAGATGAGCATGAAACGGTGTGAAAAATAGGAGGAGCATGAAGTGGTGTTAAAAATAATGAAGAGCCTAAAAAGGTGTGAAATATATGAAGAGCTTCAAAAGGTGTGAAAAATATGAGGAGCATTAAACGGTCTGAAAAACAGGAGGAGCATGAATCTGTGTTGAAAAACATGAAGAGCCTGAAAAGGTGTGAAAAATATGAAGAGCTTCAAAAGGTGTGAAATACATGGGGAACATTAAACGGTCTGAAAAATAGGAGGAGCATTAAGCGGTGTTCAAAAACTTGAAAAGCCTGAAAAGGTGTAAAAAATATGAAGAGCTTCAAAAGGTGTGAAAAATAGGAGGAGCATGAAACGGTCTGAAAAATAGGAGGAGCATGAAGCTGTGTTCAAAAACATGAAGAGCCTGAAAAGGTGTGAAAAATATGAAGAGATTCAAAAGGTGTGAAATACATCAGAGCATGAACCGGTCTGAAAAAAAGGAGGAGCATGAAGCATTGTTGAAAAACATGAAGAGCCTGAAAAGGTGTGAAAAATATGAAGAGCTTTAAAAAGTGTCAAATATATGACGATTATGAAACGGTCTGAAAAATAGGAGGAGCATGAAGCAGCGTTCAAAACATGAAGAGCCTGAAAAGGTGTGAAAAATATGAAGAGCTTCAAAAGGTGTCAAAAATATGAGGAGCATGTAACAGTCTGAGAAATAGGAGGAGCATGAAGCGGTGTTGAAAATCATGAAGAGCGTGAAAACGTGTGATAAATATGAAGAGCTTCAAAAGGTGTGAAAAATATGAAGAGCTTCAAAAGGTGTCAAAAAAGAGATGAGCATGAAACGGTCTGAAAAATAGGAGGAGTATGAAGCGATGTTCAAAAACATGAAGAGCCTGAAAAGGTGTGAAAAATATGAAGAGCTTCAAAAGGTGTGAAAAATAGGAGGAGCATGAAGCATTGTTCATAAACATGAAGAGCCTGAAAAGGTGTGAATAATATGAAGAGCCTCAAAAGGTGTCAAAAATATGAGGAGCATGAAACGCTCTGAAATATAGGAGGAGCATGAAATGGTATTCAAAAACATGAAGAGCCTGAAAAGGTGTGAAATATATGAAGAGCTTCCAAAGGTGTGAAAAACATGAGATGCAAGAACGGTCTGAAAAATAGGAGGAGGATGAAGCTGTGTTCAAAAACATGAGAGCCTGAAAATGTGTGAAAAATATGAAGAGCTTCAAAAGGTGTGAAATATATGAGGTGCATGAAAAGATCTGAAAAATAGGAGGAGCATGAAGCGGTGTTCAAAAACATGAAGAGCCTGAAAAGGTGTGAAAAATATGAAGAGCTTCAAATGGTGTCACAAATATGAGGAGCATGAAACGGTCTGAACAAAAGGAGGAGCATGAAACGGTGTTGAAAAACATGAAGAGCCTGAAAAGATGTGAAAATTATGAAGAGATTCAAAAGGTGTCAAATATATGAGGAGCATGAAACGGTCTTCTAAATAGCAGCAGCATGAAGCGGTGTTGAAAAACATGAAGAGCCTGAAAAGGTGTCAAAAATATGAAGAGCTTGAAAAGGTGTCAAAAATATTAGGAGCATGAAACAGTCTGAAAAATAGGAGGAGCATGAAGCGAAGTTGAAAAACACGAAGAGCGTGAAAACGTGTGATAAATATGAAGAGCTTCAAAAGGTGTGAAAAATAGCAGGAGCATCAAGCATTGTTCAAAAACAAGAAGAGCCTGAAACGGTGTTAAAAATATGAAGAGATTCAAAAGGTGTCAAAAATAAGAGGAGCATGACCGGTCTGAAAATTAGGAGGAGCATGAGGCGGTCTGGAAAAACATGAAGAGCCTGAAAAGGTGTGAAAAATATGAAGAGATTCAAAGGATGTGAAATACAGGAGGAGCATTAAACGGTCTGAAAAATAGGATGAGCATGAAGCGTTGTTGCAAAACATGAAGAGCCTGAAAAGGTGTGAAAAATATGAAGAGCTTCAAAATGTTTCAAAAATATGAGGAGGAAGAACGGTCTGAAAAATAGGAGGAGCATGAAGCGGTGTTCAAAAACATGAAGAGCCTGAAAAGGTGTGAAAAATATGAAGAGCTTCAAAAGGTGTGAAAAATATGAAGAGCTTCAAAAGGTGTTCAAAAATGAGATGACCATGAAACGGTCTGAAAAATAGGAGGAGCATGTATCTGGGCTCAAAAACATGAAGAGCCTGAAAAGGTGTTAAAAATATGAAGAGCTTCAAAAGGTGTCAAAAATATGAGGAGCATGAAACGGTCTGAAAAATAGGAGGCTCATGAAACGGTGTTGAAAAACATGAAAAGCCTGAAAACGTGTCAAAAATATGATGAGCTTCAGGCTGGCGGGTAAAGCTGGGAGGTCCCTGTCGGGGGCGCCAGATGGAGACATGATTGCAATGTGGGCCTTAGGATTTGAGCCAAAGAAAGAAGAAATTAAAAAGATGATAGCTGAAACTGACCAAGAAGGAATTTGCACCATTAATTTTGAAGAATTTTTTGCCATAATGAGTGTAAAAATGAGTGAAAAGGATGAAAAAGAAGAAATATTGAAGGCTTTCAAACTATTTGATGATGATGATACAGGAAGAATATCATTGAACAATATCAAGAGGGTTGCTAAGGAGCTAGGGGAAAATTTAACAGATGATGAACTTCAGGAAATGCTTGATGAGGCTGATCATGATGGGGATGGAGAAATAAACAAGGAAGAATTTTTGAAAATGATGCAAAAGACCACTCTTTATTAACACTGTCTTTTGTGCCTTTTGGAAAGTTGTTAACAAGTTTGTATTTGCTATAAGTTCCATAATAGCTGAATATATTCATTTTCAGTGTTTAAGTTTAGATACATAAACTGGTCTCTTGATGTCTAACCCATGTGAGAAGTTACATGTTGCTACCAATATGTTGTTAAATCTATAACATCAAGAAATAAAATGTAGTGACTTCCTTAAACTATGAATCTGAAGAACAGTACTAATTACAAGTGCTATTTTTAGAGCCCCAGGTTCTAAAACTTAGATTTTTTATTTAACTTATGGAAATGGGCCCCACATCATAAGCCAGCCATCACTTTCCCTATTATTTTCCTTTTGTGCAACGCTAAAAATGAACATTTGCTTTTTAACTGATTATTCAGATATGTAAAGTCTTAAATAAAACTGGCAGCATCAAAAGGTGTGAAAAATATGAAGAGCTTCAAAAGGTGTCAAAAATGAGATGAGCATGAAACGGTCTGAAAAATAGGAGGAGTATGAAGCGATGTTCAAAAACATGAAGAGCCTGAAAAGGTGTGAAAAATATGAAGAGCTTCAAAAGGTGTGAAAAATATGAGGAGCTTCAAAAAGTGTCAAAAATATGAGGAACCTGAAACGGTTTGAAAAATAAGAGGAGCATGAAGGGGTGTTGAAAAACATGAAGAGCCTGAAAACGTGTGAAAAATATGAAGAGCTTCAAAAGGTGTGAAATACATGAGGAGCATGAAACTGTCTGAAAAATAGGAGCATGAAGCGGTGTTCAAAAACATGAAGAGCCTAAAAAGGTGTGAAAAATATGAAGAGCTTCCAAATTAGTCAAAAATATGAGGAGCATGAAACAGTTTGAAAAATAGGAGGAGCATGAAGCGGTGTTGAAAAACATGAAGTTTGTGAAACGTGTGATAAATATGAAGAGCCTGAAGAGGTGTGAAAAAAATGAAGAGCTTCAGAAGGTGTCAAAAAAGAGATGAGCATGAAACGGTGTGAAAAATAGGAGGAGCATGAAGTGGTGTTAAAAATAATGAAGAGCCTAAAAAGGTGTGAAATATATGAAGAGCTTCAAAAGGTGTCAAAAATAAGAGGAGCATGAACGGTCTGAAAATTAAGAGGAGCATGAGGCCGTCTTGAAAAACATGAAGAGCCTGAAAAGGTGTGAAAAATATGAAGAGATTCAAAGGATGTGAAATACAGGAAGAGCATTAAACGGTCTGAAAAATAGGATGAGCATGAAGCGTTGTTGCAAAACATGAAGAGCCTGAAAAGGTGTGAAAAATATGAAGAGCTTCAAAATGTTTCAAAAATATGAGGAGGAAGAACGGTCTGAAAAATAGGAGGAGCATGAAGCGTTGTTGCAAAACAAGAAGAGCCTGAAAAGGTGTGAAAAATATGAAGAGCTTCAAAAGGTGTGAAAAATATGAAGAGCTTCAAAAGGTGTTCAAAAATGAGATGACCATGAAACGGTCTGAAAAATAGGAGGAGCATGAATCTGGGCTCAAAAACATGAAGAGCCTGAAAAGGTGTGAAAAATATGAAGAGCTTCAAAAGGTGTCAAAAATATGAGGAACATGAAACGGTCTGAAAAACAGCAGGAGCATGAAACGGTGTTCAAAAACAAGAAGAGCCTGAAAACGTGTGAAAAACATGAAGAGCCTGAAAAGGTGTGAAAATTATGAAGAGCTTCAAAAGGTGTCAAAAATATGAGGAGCATGAAACGGTCTGAAAAATAGGAGGCTCATGAAACGGTGTTGAAAAACATGAAAAGCCTGAAAACGTGTCAAAAATATGATGAGCTTCAGGCTGGCGGGTAAAGCTGGGAAGTCCCGGTCGGGGGCGCCGGTTGGAGACATGATTGCAATGTGGGCCTTAGGATTTGAGCCAAAGAAAGAAGAAATTAAAAAGATGATAGCTGAAACTGACCAAGAAGGAATTTGCACCATTAATTTTGAAGAATTTTTTGCCATAATGAGTGTAAAACTGAGTGAAAAGGATGAAAAAGAAGAAATATTGAAGGCTTTCAAACTATTTGATGATGATGATACAGGAAGAATATCATTGAACAATATCAAGAGGGTTGCTAAGGAGCTAGGGGAAAATTTAACAGATGATGAACTTCAGGAAATGCTTGATGAGGCTGATCATGATGGGGATGGAGAAATAAACAAGGAAGAATTTTTGAAAATGATGCAAAAGACCACTCTTTATTAACACTGTCTTTTGTGCCTTTTGGAAAATTGTTAACAAGTTTGTATTTGCTATAAGTTCCATAATAGCTGAATATATTCATTTTCAGTGTTTAAGTTTAGATACATAAACTGGTCTCTGGATGTCTAATCCATGTGAGAACTTACATGTTGCTACCAATATGTTGTTAAATCTATAACATCAAGAAATAAAATGTAGTGACTTCCTTAAACTATGAATCTGAAGAACAGTACTAATTACAAGTGCTATTTTTAGAGCCCCAGGTTCTAAAACTTAGAGTTTTTATTTAACTTATGGAAATTGGCCCCACATCATAAGCCAGCCATCACTTTCCATATTATTTTCCTTTTGTGCAATGCTAAAAATGAACATTTGCTTTTTAACTGATTATTCAGATATGTAAAGTCTTAAATAAAACTGGCAGCATCAAAAGGTGTGAAAAATATGAAGAGCTTCAAAAGGTGTCAAAAATGAGATGAGCATGAAACTGTCTGAAAAATAGGAGGAGCAAGAAATGGTGTTCAAAAACATGAAGAGTCTGAAAAGTTGTGAAATACATGAAGAGCTTCAAAAGGTGTGAAAAATATGAGGAGCATGAAACGGTCTGAAAAATAGGAGGAGCAAGAAGTGGTGTTGAAAAACATGAAGAGCTTGAAAAGGTGTGAAAAATATGAAGAGCTTCAAAAGGTGTGAAAAATATGAGGAGCATGAAACGGTCTGAAAAATAGGAGGAGGAAGAAGCGGTGTTGAAAAACATGAAGAGCCTGAAAAGGTGTTAAAAATATGAAGAGCTTCAAAAGGTGTCAAAAATAAGAGGAGCATGAACGGTCTGAAAATTAGGAGGAGCATGAGGTGGTCTTGAAAACATGAAGAGCCTGAAAAGGTGTGAAAAATATGAAGAGCTTCAAAAGGTGTGAAATACAGGAGGAGCATTAAACGGTCTGAAAAATAGGAGGAGCATGAAGCGTTGTTGCAAAACATGAAGAGCCTGAAAATGTGTGAAAAATATGAAGAGCTTCAAAATGTGTCAAAAATATGAGGAGCATGAAACGGTCTGAAATATAGGAGGAGCATGAAATGGTGTTGAAAAACATGAAGAGCCTGAAGGTGTGAACAATATGAAGAGCTTCAAAAGGTGTCAAAAATATGAGGAGCATGAAATGGTCCGAAAAATAGGAAGAGCATGAAACGGTGTTCAAAAACATGAAGAGCCTAAAAGGTATGAAAAATATGAAGAGCTTCAAAAAGTGTGAAATACTTGAGTAGCATGAAACGATCTGAAAACTAGGAGGAGCATGAAGCGGTGTTGAAATACATGAAGAGGCTGAAAAGTTGTGAAAAATATGAAGAGCTTCAAAAGGTGTTAAACATATGAAGAGCTTCAAAAGGTGTCAAATATATGAGGAGCATGAACGGTCTGAAAATTAGGGGGAGCATGAGGCCGTCTTGAAAAACATGAAGAGCCTGAAAAGGTGTGAAAAATATGAAGAGATTCAAAGGATGTGAAATACAGGAGGAGCATTAAATGGTCTGAAAAATAGGAGGAGCATGAAGCGTTGTTGCAAAACAAGAAGAGCCTGAAAATGTGTGAAAACTATGAAGAGCTTCAAAATGTGTCAAAAATATGAGGAGCATGAAACGGTCTGAAATATAGGAGGAGCATGAGGCCGTCTTGAAAAACAAGAAGAGCCTGAAAAGGTGTGAAAAATATGAAGAGCTTCAAAATGTTTCAAAAATATGAGGAGGAAGAACGGTCTGAAAAATAGGAGGAGCATGAAGCGGTGTTCAAAAACATGAAGAGCCTGAAAAGGTGTGAAAAATATGAAGAGCTTCAAAAGGTGTGAAAAATATGAAGAGCTTCAAAAGGTGTCAAAAATATGAGGAACATGAAACGGTCTGAAAAACAGCAGGAGCATGAAACGGTGTTCAAAAACAAGAAGAGCCTGAAAACGTGTGAAAAACATGAAGAGCCTGAAAAGGTGTGAAAATTATGAAGAGCTTCAAAAGGTGTCAAAAATATGAGGAGCATGAAACGGTCTGAAAAATAGTAGGCTCATGAAACGGTGTTGAAAAACATGAAAAGCCTGAAAACGTGTCAAAAATATGATGAGCTTCAGGCTGGCGGGTAAAGCTGGGAGGTCCCTGTCGGGGGCGCCAGATGGAGACATGATTGCAATGTGGGCCTTAGGATTTGAGCCAAAGAAAGAAGAAATTAAAAAGATGATAGCTGAAACTGACCAAGAAGGAATTTGCACCATTAATTTTGAAGAATTTTTTGCCATAATGAGTGTAAAAATGAGTGAAAAGGATGAAAAAGAAGAAATATTGAAGGCTTTCAAACTATTTGATGATGATGATACAGGAAGAATATCATTGAACAATATCAAGAGGGTTGCTAAGGAGCTAGGGGAAAATTTAACAGATGATGAACTTCAGGAAATGCTTGATGAGGCTGATCATGATGGGGATGGAGAAATAAACAAGGAAGAATTTTTGAAAATGATGCAAAAGACCACTCTTTATTAACACTGTCTTTTGTGCCTTTTGGAAAGTTGTTAACAAGTTTGTATTTGCTATAAGTTCCATAATAGCTGAATATATTCATTTTCAGTGTTTAAGTTTAGATACAAAAACTGGTCTCTTGATGTCTAACCCATGTGAGAAGTTACATGTTGCTACCAATATGTTGTTAAATCTATAACATCAAGAAATAAAATGTAGTGACTTCCTTAAACTATGAATCTGAAGAACAGTACTAATTACAAGTGCTATTTTTAGAGCCCCAGGTTCTAAAACTTAGATTTTTTATTTAACTTATGGAAATGGGCCCCACATCATAAGCCAGCCATCACTTTCCCTATTATTTTCCTTTTGTGCAACGCTAAAAATGAACATTTGCTTTTTAACTGATTATTCAGATATGTAAAGTCTTAAATAAAACTGGCAGCATCAAAAGGTGTGAAAAATATGAAGAGCTTCAAAAGGTGTCAAAAATGAGATGAGCATGAAACTGTCTGAAAAATAGGAGGAGCATGAAACGGTCTTCAAAAACATGAAGAGTCTGAAAAGTTGTGAAATACATGAAGAGCTTCAAAAGGTGTGAAAAATATGAGGAGCATTAAACGGTCTGAAAATTAGGAGGAGCATGAAGCGGTGTTGAAAAACATGAAGAGTCTGAAAAGGTGTGAAAAATATGAAGAGCTTCAAAAGTTGTCAAAATATGAGGAGCATGAAACGGTCTGAAAAATAGGAGGAGGAAGAAGCGGTGTTGAAAAACATGAAGAGCCTGAAAAGGTGTTAAAAATATGAAGAGCTTCAAAAGGTGTGAAAAATATGAGGAGCATGAAACGGTCTGAAAAATAGGAGGCTCATGAAACGGTGTTGAAAAACATGAAAAGCCTGAAAACGTGTCAAATATATGATGAGCTTCAGGCTGGCGGGTAAAGCTGGGAGGTCCCTGTCGGGGGCGCCAGATGGAGACATGATTGCAATGTGGGCCTTAGGATTTGAGCCAAAGAAAGAAGAAATTAAAAAGATGATAGCTGAAACTGACCAAGAAGGAATTTGCACCATTAATTTTGAAGAATTTTTTGCCATAATGAGTGTAAAAATGAGTGAAAAGGATGAAAAAGAAGAAATATTGAAGGCTTTCAAACTATTTGATGATGATGATACAGGAAGAATATCATTGAACAATATCAAGAGGGTTGCTAAGGAGCTAGGGGAAAATTTAACAGATGATGAACTTCAGGAAATGCTTGATGAGGCTGATCATGATGGGGATGGAGAAATAAACAAGGAAGAATTTTTGAAAATGATGCAAAAGACCACTCTTTATTAACACTGTCTTTTGTGCCTTTTGGAAAGTTGTTAACAAGTTTGTATTTGCTATAAGTTCCATAATAGCTGAATATATTCATTTTCAGTGTTTAAGTTTAGATACATAAACTGGTCTCTTGATGTCTAACCCATGTGAGAAGTTACATGTTGCTACCAATATGTTGTTAAATCTATAACATCAAGAAATAAAATGTAGTGACTTCCTTAAACTATGAATCTGAAGAACAGTACTAATTACAAGTGCTATTTTTAGAGCCCCAGGTTCTAAAACTTAGATTTTTTATTTAACTTATGGAAATGGGCCCCACATCATAAGCCAGCCATCACTTTCCCTATTATTTTCCTTTTGTGCAACGCTAAAAATGAACATTTGCTTTTTAACTGATTATTCAGATATGTAAAGTCTTAAATAAAACTGGCAGCATCAAAAGGTGTGAAAAATATGAAGAGCTTCAAAAGGTGTCAAAAATGAGATGAGCATGAAACTGTCTGAAAAATAGGAGGAGCATGAAACGGTCTTCAAAAACATGAAGAGTCTGAAAAGTTGTGAAATACATGAAGAGCTTCAAAAGGTGTGAAAAATATGAGGAGCATTAAACGGTCTGAAAATTAGGAGGAGCATGAAGCGGTGTTGAAAAACATGAAGAGTCTGAAAAGGTGTGAAAAATATGAAGAGCTTCAAAAGTTGTCAAAATATGAGGAGCATGAAACGGTCTGAAAAATAGGAGGAGGAAGAAGCGGTGTTGAAAAACATGAAGAGCTTGAAAAGGTGTTAAAAATATGAAGAGCTTCAAAAGGTGTGAAAAATATGAGGAGCATGAAACGGTCTGACAAATAGGAGTAGCATGAAGCGGTGTTGAAAAACATGAAGAGCCTGAAAAGGTGTGAATAATATGAAGAGCTTGAAAAGATGTGAAATACATGAGGAGCATTAAACGGTCTGAAAAATAGGAGGAGCATGAAACGGTGTTCAAAAACACGAAGAGCCTGAAAAGGTGTGAATATTATGAAGAGCTTCAAAAGGTGTGAAAAATATGAGGAGCATGAAACGGTCTGAAAAATAGGAGGATCATGAAGCGGTGTTGAAAAACATGAAGAGCCTGAAAACGTGTGAAAAATATGAAGAACATCAAAAGGTGTCAAAAATATGAGGAGCATGAAACGGTGGGCAAAAACATGAAGAGCCTGAAAACGTGTGCAAAATATGAAGAGCCTGAATAGATGTGAAAATAATGAAGAGCTTCAAAAGGTGTTAAAAATATGAGGAGCATGAAACGGTCTGAAAAATAGGAGGAGCATGAAGTGGTGTTGAAAACATGAAGAGCCTGAAAAGGTGTGAGAAATAAGAAGAGCTTCAAAAGGTGTCAAAAATATAAGCTGCATGAAACGGTCTGCAAAAAAGGAGGAGCATGAAGTGGTGTTGAAAAACATGAAGAGCTTCAAAAGGTGTGACAAATATGAAGAGCTTCAAAAGGTGTCAAAAATATGAGGAGCATGAAACGGTCTGAAAAATAGGAGAAGCATGAAGCGGTGTTCAAAAACATGAAGAGCCTGAAGAGGTGTGAAAAATATGAAGAGCTTCAAAAGGTGTCAAAAAAATGAGAAGCATTAAACGGTCTGCAAAAATAGGAGGAGCATGAAATGGTGTTCAAAAATATGAAAGGCCTGAAAAGGTGTGTAAAATATGAACAGCCTCAAAAAGTGTCAAAAATATGAGGAGTATGAAACGTTCTGAAAAATAGCAGGAGCATGAAGCGGTGCTGAAAAACATGAAGAGCCGGAAAAAGTGTGAAAAATAAGAAGAGCTTCAAAAACGTAAAAAATATGAAGAGCTTCAAAAGGTGTGAAAAATATGAAGAGCTTCAAAAGGTGTAAAAAATGAGATGAGCATGAAACGGTCTGAAAAATAGGAGGATCATGAAACGGTCTCAAAAATAGGAGGAGCATGAAGCGGTGTTCAAAACATGAAGAGCCTGAAAAGGTGTGAAAAACATGAAGACCTTCAAAGGTGTGAAAAATATGAAGAGCTTCAAAAGTTGTGAAAAATTAGATGAGCATGAAACGGTCTGAAAAATAGGAGGAGCATGAAACGGTGTTCAAAAACATGAAGAGCCTGAAAAGGTGTGAAAAACATGAAGACCTCCAAAGGTGTGAAAAATATGAAGAGCTTCAAAAGTTGTGAAAAATTAGATGAGCATGAAACGGTCTGAAAAATAGGAGGAGCATGAAACGGTGTTCAAAAACATGAATAGCCTGAAAAGGTGTGAAATACATGAAGACCTTCAAGGTGTGAAATATATGAAGAGCTTCAAAAGGTGTGAAAAATATGAAGAGTTTCAAAATGTGTCAAAAATATGAGGAGCATGAAGCGGTCTGAAAAATAGGAGGAGCAAGTTGTGGTGTTGAAAAACATGAAGAGCCTAAAATGTGTGAAAAATATGAAGAGCTTCAAAATGTGGGAAATACATGAGGACCATGAAACGGTTTGAAAAATAGGAGGAGCATGAAGCGGTGTTGAAAACATGAAGAGTCTGAAAAGGTGTGAAAAATATGAAGAGCTTCAAAAGGTGTCAAAAATATGAGGAGCATGAAGCGGTCCGAAAAATAGGAGGAGCATGAAGCGGTTTTGAATAACATGAAGAGCCTGAAAAGGTGTGAAAAACATGAAGAGCCAGAAAACGTGTGAAAAATATGAAGAGCTTCAAAAGGTGTCAAAAATGAGATGAGCATGAAACGGTCTGAAAAATAGGAGGAGCATGAAGCGGTGTTGAAAAACATGAAGAGACTGAAAAGGTGTGAAAATATGAAGAGCTTCAAAAGGTGTCAAAAATATGAGGAGCATGAAACGGTCTGAAAAATAGGAGGAGCATGAAGCTGTGTTTCATAACATGAAGAGGCTGAAAAGGTGTGAAAAACATGAAGACTTTCAAAGGTGTGAAAAATATGAAGAGCTTCAAAAGTTTTCAAAAATTAGATATGCGTGAAACGGTCTGAAAAATAGGAGGAGCATGAGGTTGTTTTCAAAAACATGAAGAGCCTGAAAAGGTGTGAAAAATATGAAGAGCTTCAAAAGTTGTCAAAAATTAGATGAGCGTGAAACGGTCTGAAAAATAGGAGGAGCATGAGGTTGTTTTGAAAAACATGAAGAGCCTGAAAAGGTGTGAAATATATGAAGAGATGCAAAAGGTGTGAAAAATATGAAGAGCTACATGATGTGTCAAAAATATGAGGAGCATGAAGCGGTCCGAAAAATAGGAGGAGCATGAAGCGGTTTTGAAAAACATGAAGAGCCTGAAAAGGTGTTAAAAATATGAAGAGCTTCAAAAGGTGTGAAAAATATGAAGAGTTTCAAAATGTGTTAAAAATATGAGGAGCATGAAGCGATCTGAAAAATAGGAGGAGCATGAAGTGGTGTTGAAAAACATTAAGAGCCTGAAAACGTGTGAAATATATGAAGAGCTTTAAAAGGTGTCAAAAATATGAGGGTATGAAACGGTCTGAAAAATAGTAGGAGCATGAAGCGGTGTTGAAAAACTTGAAGAGCCTGAATAGGTATGAAAAATATGAAGAGCTTCAAAATGTGTGAAATACATGAGTAGCATGAAACGATCTGAAAACTAGGAGGAGCATGAAGCGGTGTTGAAATACATGAAGAGGCTGAAAAGGTGTGAAAAATATGAAGAGCTTCAAAAGGTTTGAAATACATGAGGAGGTTGAAACGGTCTGAAAACTGGAGGAGCATGAAGCGGTGTTGAAAAACAAGAAGAGCCTGAAAAGGTGTGAAAAATATGAAGAGCTTCAAAAGGTGAGAAAAACATGAAGAGCTTCAAAAGGTGTGAAAAATGAGATGAGCATGAAACAGTCTGAAAAATAGGAGGAGCATGAAGTGGTGTTGAAAAAAATCAGGAGTCTGAAAAGGTGTGAAAAATATGAAGAGCTTCGAAAGTGTCAAAAATATTAGGAGCATGAAACGGTCTGAAAAATAGAAGGAGCATGAAGCGCTGTTCAAAAACATGAAGAGCCTGAAAAGGTGTGAAAAATATGAAGAGCTTCAAAAGGTGTCAAAAATATGAGGAGCATGAAACGGTCGCAAATTAGGAGGAGCATGAAGCGGTGTTCAAAAACATGAAGAGCCTGAGGTGTGAAAAAAATGAAGAGCTTCAAAACGTGTCAAAACATGAGGAGCATGAAACGGTCTGAAAAATAGGAGGAGCATGAAGCGGTGTTCAAAAACATGAAGAGCCTCAAAAGGTGTGAAAAATATGAAGAGCTCCAAAAGGTGTCAAAAATATGAGGAGCATGAAACGGTCTCAAAAATAGGAGGAGCATGAAGCGGTGTTCAAAAACATGAAGAGTCTGAAATGGTCTAAAAAATATGAAGACCTTTAAAAGGTGTCAAAAATATGAGGATCATGAAACGTTCTGAATAATAGGAGGATCATGAAACGGTGTTCAAAAACATGAAGAGACTGAAAAGTTGTGAACAATATGAAGAGCTGCAAAAGGTGTCAAATATATGAGTAGCATAAAATGGTCTGAAAAATAGGAGGAGCATGAAACGGTGTTCAAAAATATGAAGAGCCTGAAAAGGTGTGAACAATATGAAGAGCTTCAAAACTGTGTAAAATATGAAGAGCTTCAAAAGGTGTGAAAAATATGAAGAGCTTCCAAAAGTGTGAAATACATGAGGAGCATGAAACGGTCTGTAAAATAGGAGGAGCATGAAGCGGTGTTGAAAAACATGAAGAGTCTGAAAAGGTGTGAAAAATATGATGACCTTCAAAAGGTTTGAAATACATGAGGAGGTTGAAACGGTCTGAAAACAGGAGGAGCATTAAGCGGTGTTGAAAAACAAGAAGAGCCTGAAAAGGTGTGAAAAATATGAAGAGCTTCAAAATGTGTGAAATACATGAGTAGCATGAAACGATCTGAAAACTAGGAGGAGTATGAAGCGGTGTTGAAATACATGAAGAGGCTGAAAAGTTGTGAAAAATATGAAGAGTTTCAAAAGGTTTGAAATACATGAGCAGGTTGAAACGGTCTGAAAACTGGAGGAGCATGAAGCGGTGTTGAAAACAAGAAGAGCCTGAAAAGTTGTGAAAAATATGAAGAGCTTCAAAAGGTGAGAAAATCATGAAGAGCTTCAAAAGGTGTGAAAAATGAGATGAGCATGAAACAGTCTGAAAAATAGGAGGAGCATGAAGTGGTGTTGAAAAAAATCAAGAGTCTGAAAAGGTGTGAAAAATATGAAGAGCTTCTAAAGTGTCAAAAATATTAGGAGCATGAAACGGTCTGAAAAATAGAAGGAGCATGAAGCGGTGTTCAAAAACATGAAGAGCCTGAAAAGGTGTGAAAAATATGAAGAGCTTCAAAAGGTGTCAAAAATATGAGGAGCATGAAACGGTCGAAAAATAGGAGGAGCATGAAGCGGTGTTCAAAAACATGAAGAGCCTGAGAAGGTGTGAAAAATATGAAGAGCTTCAAAACGTGTCAAAACATGAGGAGCATGAAACGATCTGAAAAATAGGAGGAGCATGAAGCGGTGTTCAAAAACATGAAGAGCCTCAAAAGGTGTGAAAAATATGAAGAGCTTCAATAGTTGTCAAAAATATGAGGAGCATGAAACGGTCTCAAAAATAGGAGGAACATGAAGCGGTGTTCAAAAACATGAAGAGTCTGAAATGGTTTAAAAAATATGAAGACCTGTAAAAGGTGTCAAAAATATGAGGATCATGAAACGTTCTGAATAATAGGAGGATCATGAAACGGTGTTCAAAAACATGAAGAGACTGAAAAGTTGTGAACAATATGAAGAGCTGCAAAAGGTGTCAAATATATGAGTAGCATAAAATGGTCTGAAAAATAGGAGGAGCATGAAACGGTGTTCAAAAATATGAAGAGCCTGAAAAGGTGTGAACAATATGAAGAGCTTCAAAACTGTGTAAAATATGAAGAGCTTCAAAAGGTGTGAAAAATATGAAGAGCTTCCAAAAGTGTGAAATACATGAGGAGCATGAAACGGTCTGTAAAACAGGAGGAGCATGAAGCGGTGTTGAAAAACATGAAGAGTCTGAAAAGGTGTGAAAAATATGAAGACCTTCAAAAGGTTTGAAATACATGAGGTGGTTGAAACGGTCTGAAAACAGGAGGAGCATTATGCGGTGTTGAAAAACAAGAAGAGCCTGAAAAGGTGTGAAAAATATGAAGAGCTTCAAAAGGTGAGAAAATCATGAAGAGCTTCAAAAGTTGTGAAAAATGAGATGAGCATGAAACAGTCTGAAAAATAGCAGGAGCATGAAATGGTGTTGAAAAAATTGAAGAGCCTGAAAACGTGTGAAAAATATGAAGAGCTTCTAAGGTGTCAAAAATATTAGGAGCCTGATACGGTCTGAAAAATAGGAGGAGCATGAAGTGGTTTTCAAAAACATGAAGAGCCTGAAATGGTGTAAAAAATATGAAGAGCTTCAAAAGCTGTCAAAAATATGAGGTGCATTAAACGGTCTGAAAAAGAGGAGGAGTATGAAGCGGTGTTCAAAAATATGAAGAGCCTGAGAAGGTGTGAAAAATATGAAGAGCTTCAAAACGTGTCAAAATATGAGGAGCATGAACCGGTCTGAAAAATAGGAGGAGCATGAAGCGGTGTTGAAAAACATGAAGAGCCTGAAAAGGTGTGAAATACATGAAGAGCTTTAAAAGTTGTCAAAAATATGAGGAAGATGAAACGTTCTGAAATATAGGAGCATGAAGCCGTGTTGAAAAACATGAAGAGCCTGAAAAGTTGTGAAAAACATGAAGAGCCAGAAAACGTGTGAAAAATTTGAAGAGCTTCAAAAGGTGTCAAAAATGAGATGAGCATGAAACGGTCTGAAAAATAGGAGGAGCATGAAGTGGTGTTGAAAAACACGAAGCGCCTGAAAAGGTGTGAGAAATATGAAGAGCTTCAAACGGTGTGAAAAATATGAGGAGCATGAAACGGTCTGCAAAAATGAGGAGAATGAAGTGGTGTTGAAAAACATGAAGAGCCTGAAAAGGTGTGAAAAATATGAAGAGCTTCAAAAGGTGTCAAAAATATGAGGAGCATGAAACGGTCGAAAAATAGGAGGAGCATGAAGCGGTGTTCAAAAACATGAAGAGCCTGAGAAGGTGTGAAAAATATGAAGAGCTTCAAAACGTGTCAAAACATGAGGAGCATGAAACGATCTGAAAAATAGGAGGAGCATGAAGCGGTGTTCAAAAACATGAAGAGCCTCAAAAGGTGTGAAAAATATGAAGAGCTTCAATAGTTGTCAAAAATATGAGGAGCATGAAACGGTCTCAAAAATAGGAGGAACATGAAGCGGTGTTCAAAAACATGAAGAGTCTGAAATGGTTTAAAAAATATGAAGACCTGTAAAAGGTGTCAAAAATATGAGGATCATGAAACGTTCTGAATAATAGGAGGATCATGAAACGGTGTTCAAAAACATGAAGAGACTGAAAAGTTGTGAACAATATGAAGAGCTGCAAAAGGTGTCAAATATATGAGTAGCATAAAATGGTCTGAAAAATAGGAGGAGCATGAAACGGTGTTCAAAAATATGAAGAGCCTGAAAAGGTGTGAACAATATGAAGAGCTTCAAAACTGTGTAAAATATGAAGAGCTTCAAAAGGTGTGAAAAATATGAAGAGCTTCCAAAAGTGTGAAATACATGAGGAGCATGAAACGGTCTGTAAAACAGGAGGAGCATGAAGCGGTGTTGAAAAACATGAAGAGTCTGAAAAGGTGTGAAAAATATGAAGACCTTCAAAAGGTTTGAAATACATGAGGAGGTTGAAACGGTCTGAAAACAGGAGGAGCATTATGCGGTGTTGAAAAACAAGAAGAGCCTGAAAAGGTGTGAAAAATATGAAGAGCTTCAAAAGGTGAGAAAATCATGAAGAGCTTCAAAAGTTGTGAAAAATGAGATGAGCATGAAACAGTCTGAAAAATAGCAGGAGCATGAAATGGTGTTGAAAAAATTGAAGAGCCTGAAAACGTGTGAAAAATATGAAGAGCTTCTAAGGTGTCAAAAATATTAGGAGCCTGATACGGTCTGAAAAATAGGAGGAGCATGAAGTGGTTTTCAAAAACATGAAGAGCCTGAAATGGTGTAAAAAATATGAAGAGCTTCAAAAGCTGTCAAAAATATGAGGTGCATTAAACGGTCTGAAAAAGAGGAGGAGTATGAAGCGGTGTTCAAAAATATGAAGAGCCTGAGAAGGTGTGAAAAATATGAAGAGCTTCAAAACGTGTCAAAATATGAGGAGCATGAACCGGTCTGAAAAATAGGAGGAGCATGAAGCGGTGTTGAAAAACATGAAGAGCCTGAAAAGGTGTGAAATACATGAAGAGCTTTAAAAGTTGTCAAAAATATGAGGAAGATGAAACGTTCTGAAATATAGGAGCATGAAGCCGTGTTGAAAAACATGAAGAGCCTGAAAAGGTGTGAAAAACATGAAGAGCCAGAAAACGTGTGAAAAATTTGAAGAGCTTCAAAAGGTGTCAAAAATGAGATGAGCATGAAACGGTCTGAAAAATAGGAGGAGCATGAAGTGGTGTTGAAAAACACGAAGCGCCTGAAAAGGTGTGAGAAATATGAAGAGCTTCAAACGGTGTGAAAAATATGAGGAGCATGAAACGGTCTGCAAAAATGAGGAGAATGAAGTGGTGTTGAAAAACATGAAGAGCCTGAAAACGTGAGAAAAATATGAAGAGCTTCAAAAGGTGTCAAAAATATGAGGAGCATGAAACGGTCAGAAAAATAGGAGGAGCATGAAGCGGTGTTCAACAACATGAAGAGCCTGAAAAGGTGTGAAAAAATTGAACAGCTTCAAAAGGTGTCAAATATATGAGGAGCATGAAACGGTCTGAAATATAGGAGGAGCATGAAACGGTCTGAAAAATAGGAGGAGCATGAAACGGTGTTCAAAAACATGAAGAGTGTTTTGCCTATGTTCCCCTCTAGGAGTTTTATAGTTTAGTGTTACATTTAGATCTTTAATCGATTTTGAGTTTATTTTTGTGTATGGTGTTAGAAAGTGTTCTAGTTTCATTCTTTTACAAGTGGTTGACCAGTTTTCCCAGCACCACTTGTTAAAGAGGTTGTCTTTTTTCCATTGTATATCCTTGCCTCCTTTGTCAAAGATAAGGTTTCCATAGGTTCGTGGATTTATCTCTGGGCTTTCTATTCTGTTCCATTGATCTATATTTCTGTCTTTGTGCCAGTACCATACTGTCTTGATGACTGTGGGTTTGTAGTAGAGTCTGAAGTCAGGCAGGTTGATTCCTCCAGTTCCATTCTTCTTTCTCAAGATTACTTTGGCTATTCGAGGTTTTTTTTATTTCCATACAAATTGTGAAATTCTTTGGTCTAGTTCTGTGAAAAATACCGTTGGTAGCTTGATAGGGATTGCATTGAATCTATAGACTGCTTTGGGTAGAATAGCCATTTTGACAATATTAATTCTTCCAATCCATGAACACGGTATGTTTCTCCATCTGTTTGTGTCCTCTTTGATTTCTTTCATCAGTGTTTTATAGTTTTCTATGTATAGGTCCTTTGTTTCTTTAGGTAGATATACTCCTAAGTATTTTATTCTTTTTGTTGCAATGGTGAATGATATTGTTTCCTTAATTTCTCTGTCTGTTTTTTCATTGTTAGTATATAGGAATGCAAGGGATTTCTGTGTGTTAATTTTATATCCTGCAACTTTACTATATTCATTGATTAGCTCTAGTAATTTTCTGGTAGAGTCTTTAGGGTTTTCTATGTAGAGGATCATGTCATCTGCAACCAGTGAGAGTTTTACTTCTTCTTTTCCTATCTGGATTCCATTTACTTCTTTTTCTGCCCTGATTGCTGTGGCCAGAACTTCCAACACTATGTTGAATAGTAGTGGTGAGAGTGGGCACCCTTGTCTTGTTCCTGATTTCAGGGGAAATGCCTTCAATTTTTCACCATTTAGGGTGATGCTTGCTGTGGGTTTGTCATATATAGCTTTGATTATTTTGAGGTATGTTCCTTCTATTCCTGCTTTTTGGAGAGTTTTAATCATAAATGAGTGTTGAATTTTGTCAAAGGCTTTCTCTGCATCTATTGAGATAATCATATGGTTTTTATCTTTCAATTTGTTAATGTGGTGTATTACATTGATTGATTTGCGGATATTAAAGAATCCTTGCATTCCTGGGATAAAGCCCACTTGGTCATGGTGTATGATTTTTTTAATATGTTGTTGGATTCTGTTTGCTAGAATTTTGTTAAGGATTTTTGCATCTATGTTCATCAGTGATATTGGCCTGGAGTTTTCTTTTTTTGTGGCATCTTTGTCTGGTTTTGGAATTAGGGTGATGGTGGCCTCATAGAATGAGTTTGGAAGCTTACCTTCTTCTGCAATTTTCTGGAAGAGTTTGAGTAAGATAGGTGTTAGCTCTTCTCTAAATTTTTGGTAGAATTCAGCTGTGAAGCCATCTGGTCCTGGGCTTTTGTTTGCTGGAAGATTTTTGATGACAGTTTCGATTTCCTTGCTTGTGATGGGTCTGTTAAGATCTTCTATTTCTTCCTGGTTCAGTTTTGGAAAGTTATACTTTTCTAAGAATTTGTCCATTTCATCCAAGTTGTCCATTTTATTGGCATAGAGCTGCTGGTAGTAGTCTCTTATGATCCTTTGTATTTCAGTGTTGTCTGTTGTGATCTCTCCATTTTCATTTCTAATTTTGTTAATTTGGTTTTTCTCTCTTTGTTTCTTAATGAGTCTTGCTAATGGTTTGTCAATTTTGTTTATTTTTTCAAAAAACCAGCTTTTAGCTTTGTTGATTTTTGCTATGGTCTCTTTAGTTTCTTTTGCATTTATTTCTGCCCTGATTTTTAAGATTTCTTTCCTTCTGCTAACTCTGGGGTTCTTCATTTCTTCCTTCTCTAATTGCTTTAGGTGTAGAGTTAGGTTATTTAATTGTTTTTTTTCCTGTTTCTTGATGTAAGCCTGTAATGCTATGAACCTTCCCCTTAGCACTGCTTAAAGATCTAAATGTAAGACCAGAAACTATAAAACTCCTAGAGGAGAACATAGGCAAAACACTCTCCGACATAAATCACAGCAAGATCCTCTATGACCCACCTCCCAGAATATTGGAAATAAAAGCAAAACTAAAAAATGGGACCTAATGAAACTTAAAAGCTTTTGCACTACAAAGGAAACTATAAGTAAGGTGAAAAGACAGCCCTCAGATTGGGAGAAAATAATAGCAAATGAAGAAACAGACAAAGGATTAATCTCAAAAATATACAAGCAACTCCTGCAGCTCAATTCCAGAAAAATAAATGACCCAATCAAAAAATGGGCCAAAGAACTAAACAGACATTTCTCCAAAGAAGACATACAGATGGCTAACAAACACATGAAAAGATGCTCAACATCACTCATTATTAGAGAAATGCAAATCAAAACCACAATGAGGTACCATTATACGCCAGTCAGGATGGCTGCTATCCAAAAGTCTACAAGCAATAAATGCTGGAGAGGGTGTGGAGAAAAGGGAACCCTCTTACACTGTTGGTGGGAATGCAAACTAGTCCAGCCGCTATGGAAAACAGTGTGGAGATTTCTTAAAAACTGGAAATAGAATTGCCATATGACCCAGCAATCCCACTTCTCGGCATACACACTGAGGAAACCAGATCTGAAAGAGACAGGTGTACCCCAATGTTCATCGCAGCACTGTTTATAATAGCCAGGACATGGAAGCAACCTAGATGCCCATCAGCAGATGAATGGATAAGGAAGCTGTGGTACATATACACCATGGAATATTACTCAGCCATGAAAAAGAATTCATTTGAACCAGTCCTAATGAGATGGATGAAGCTGGAGCCCATTATACAGAGTAAAGTAAGCCAGAAAGATAAAGAACATTACAGCATACTGACACATGTATATGGAATTTAGAAAGGTGATAACGATAACCCTATATGCAGAACAGAAAAAGAGACACAGAAATACAGAACAGACTTTTGAACTTTGTGGGAGAATGTGAGGGTGGGATTTTTCAAAATAACAGCATGTATACTATCTATGGTGAAACAGATCACCAGCCCAGGTGGGATGCACGAGACAAGTGCTCCGGCCTGGTGCACTGGGAAGACCCAGAGGAATCGGGTGGAGAGGGAGGTGGGAGGGGGGATCGGGACTGGGAATACATGTAAATCTATGGCTGATTCATATCAATGTATGACAAAACCCACTGGAAAAAAAATAATAATAATAAAAATTAAAAAAAAAACAAACAAACAACAACAACAACAAAAAACATGAAGAGCCTGAAAAGTAGTGAAAAATATGAAGAGCTTCAAAAGCTGTCAAATAGATGAGGAGCATGAAACGGTCTAAAAAATAGGAGGAGCATGAAGTGGTGTTGAAAAACATGAAGAGCCTGAAAATGTGTAAAAAATATGAAGAGCTTCAAAAGGTGTCAAAAATATGAGGAGCATGAAACGGTCTGAAAAATGGGAGGAGCATGAAGTGGTGTTGAAAAACATGAAGAGCCTGAAACGCTGTGAAAAATGTGAAGAGCTACAAAATGTGTGAAATACATGAGGAGCATGAAACTGTCTGAAAAATAGGAGGAGCATGAAGCGGTGTTGAAAAAGATGAAGAGCCTGAAAAGGTGTGAAAAATATGAAGAGCTTCAAAAGTTGTGAAAAATATGAGGAGCTTCAAAAAGTGTCAAAAATATGAGGAACCTGAAACGGTTTGAAAAATAAGAGGAGCATGAAGTGGTGTTGAAAAACATGAAGAGCCTGAAAACGTGTGAAAAATATGAAGAGCTTCAAAAGGTGTCAAAAATATGAGGAACTTGAAAAGTCTGAAGAATCGGAGGAGCATGAAGTGGTGTTGAAAACAAGAAGAGCATGAAAAGGTTTGAAAAATATGAAGAGCTTCAAAAATTGTGAAAAATATGAGGAGCATGAAACGGTCTAAAAATTAGGAAGAGCATGAAGTGGTGATGAAAAACTGAAGAGCCTGAAAAGGTGTGAAAAATATGAGGAGCATGAAACGGTCTGAAAAATAGCAGGAGCATGAAACGGTATTGAAAAACATGAAGAGCATGAAAATGTGTGAAAAATATGAAGAGCTTCAAAAGGTGTCAAAAATATGAGGTGCATGAAACAGTCTGAAAACTAGGAGGAACATGAAGTGTTGTTGAAAAACATGAAGAGCCTGAAAATGTGTGAAAAATATCAAGAGCTTCAAAAGGTGTCAATAATATGAGGAGCATGAAATGGTCTGAAAAATAGGAGGAGCATGAAGCGGTGATCAAAAACATGAAGAGCCTGAAAAGCAGTGAAATATATGAAGAGCTTCAAAAGGTGTCAAAAATATGAGGAGCATGAAACGGTCTGAAAAATAGGAGGAGCATGAACCGGTGTTGAAAAACATGAAGAGCCTGAAAGGTGTGAAATATATGAAGAGCTTCAAAAGGTGTCAAAAAATGAGGAGAATGAAACGGTCTGAAAAATAGGAGGATCATGAAGCGGTGTTGAAAAACATGAGTAGCCTGAAAACGTGTGAAATATATGAAGAGCTTCAAAAGGTGTGAAAATATGAAGAGCTTCAAAAGGTGTCAAATATGAGATGAGCATGAAACGGTCTGAAAAATAGGAGGAGCATGAAACGGTGTTCAAAAACATGAAGAACCTGAAAAGGTGTGAAACATATGAAGAGCTTCAAAAGGTGTAAAAAATATGAGGAGCATGAAACGGTCTGAAAAATAGGAGGAGCATGAAGCGGTGTTGAAAAACATGAAGAGCGTGAAAAGGTGTGAAAAATATGAAGAGCTATAAAAGGTGTGAAAAATATTTGGAGCATGAAACGATCTGAAGAATATGAGGATCATGAAGGGGTGTTGAAAAACATGAAGAGCCTGAAAAGGTGTGAAAAATATGAAGAGCTTCAAAATGTGTCAAAAATATGAGGAGCATGACACGGTCTGAAAAATAGGAGGAGCATGAAGCGGTGTTGAAAAACATGAAGAGCCTGAAAAGGTGTGAAAAATATGAAGAGCTTCAAAGGGTGTGAAATACATGAGGAGCATGAAACGGTCTGAAAAATATGACGAGCATGAAGCTGGGCTCAAAAACACCAAGAGCCTTAAAAGGTGTGAAAAATATGCAGAGCTTCAAAAGGTGTCAAAATTATGAGGAGCATGAAACGGTCTGAAAAATAAGAGGAGCATGAAGTGGTGATGAAAAATATGAAGAGTCTGAAAAGGCATGAAAAATATGAAGAGCTTCAAAAGGTGTGAAAAATACCAGGAGCATGAAACGGTCTGAAAAAGAGGAGGAGCATGAAGCAGTGTTCAAAAACATGAAGAGCCTGAAAAGGTGTGAAATATATGAAGAGTTTCAAAAGGTGTCAAAAATATGAGGAGCATGAAACGGTGTTCAAAAACATGAAGAGCCTGAAAAGGTGTGAAATACATGAAGAACTTTAAAAGGTGTCAAAAATATGAGGAAGATGAAACGTTCTGAAATATAGGAGCATGAAGCCGTGTTGAAAAACATGAAGAGCCTGAAAAGGTGTGAAAAACATGAAGAGCCAGAAAACGTGTGAAAAATTTGAAGAGCTTCAAAAGGTGTCAAAAATGAGATGAGCATGAAACGGTCTGAAAAATAGGAGGAGCATGAAACGGTGTTCAAAAACATGAAGAACCTGAAAAGGTGTGAAACATATGAAGAGCTTCAAAAGGTGTAAAAAATATGAGGAGCATGAAACGGTCTGAAAAATAGGAGGAGCATGAAGCGGTGTTGAAAAACATGAAGAGCGTGAAAAGGTGTGAAAAATATGAAGAGCTATAAAAGGTGTGAAAAATATTTGGAGCATGAAACGATCTGAAGAATATGAGGATCATGAAGGGGTGTTGAAAAACATGAAGAGCCTGAAAAGGTGTGAAAAATATGAAGAGCTTCAAAATGTGTCAAAAATATGAGGAGCATGACACGGTCTGAAAAATAGGAGGAGCATGAAGCGGTGTTGAAAAACATGAAGAGCCTGAAAAGGTGTGAAAAATATGAAGAGCTTCAAAGGGTGTGAAATACATGAGGAGCATGAAACGGTCTGAAAAATATGACGAGCATGAAGCTGGGCTCAAAAACACCAAGAGCCTTAAAAGGTGTGAAAAATATGCAGAGCTTCAAAAGGTGTCAAAATTATGAGGAGCATGAAACGGTCTGAAAAATAAGAGGAGCATGAAGTGGTGATGAAAAATATGAAGAGTCTGAAAAGGCATGAAAAATATGAAGAGCTTCAAAAGGTGTGAAAAATACCAGGAGCATGAAACGGTCTGAAAAAGAGGAGGAGCATGAAGCAGTGTTCAAAAACATGAAGAGCCTGAAAAGGTGTGAAATATATGAAGAGTTTCAAAAGGTGTCAAAATAGGAGTAGCATGAAACGGTGTTCAAAAACATGAAGAGCCTGAAAAGGTGTGAAATACATGAAGAACTTTAAAAGGTGTCAAAAATATGAGGAAGATGAAACGTTCTGAAATATAGGAGCATGAAGCCGTGTTGAAAAACATGAAGAGCCTGAAAAGGTGTGAAAAACATGAAGAGCCAGAAAACGTGTGAAAAATTTGAAGAGCTTCAAAAGGTGTCAAAAATGAGATGAGCATGAAACGGTCTGAAAAATAGGAGGAGCATGAAGTGGTGTTGAAAAACACGAAGCGCCTGAAAAGGTGTGAGAAATATGAAGAGCTTCAAACGGTGTGAAAAATATGAGGAGCATGAAACGGTCTGCAAAAATGAGGAGAATGAAGTGGTGTTGAAAAACATGAAGAGCCTGAAAACGTGAGAAAAATATGAAGAGCTTCAAAAGGTGTCAAAAATATGAGGAGCATGAAACGGTCAGAAAAATAGGAGGAGCATGAAGCGGTGTTCAACAACATGAAGAGCCTGAAAAGGTGTGAAAAAATTGAACAGCTTCAAAAGGTGTCAAATATATGAGGAGCATGAAACGGTCTGAAATATAGGAGGAGCATGAAACGGTCTGAAAAATAGGAGGAGCATGAAACGGTGTTCAAAAACATGAAGAGTGTTTTGCCTATGTTCCCCTCTAGGAGTTTTATAGTTTAGTGTTACATTTAGATCTTTAATCGATTTTGAGTTTATTTTTGTGTATGGTGTTAGAAAGTGTTCTAGTTTCATTCTTTTACAAGTGGTTGACCAGTTTTCCCAGCACCACTTGTTAAAGAGGTTGTCTTTTTTCCATTGTATATCCTTGCCTCCTTTGTCAAAGATAAGGTTTCCATAGGTTCGTGGATTTATCTCTGGGCTTTCTATTCTGTTCCATTGATCTATATTTCTGTCTTTGTGCCAGTACCATACTGTCTTGATGACTGTGGGTTTGTAGTAGAGTCTGAAGTCAGGCAGGTTGATTCCTCCAGTTCCATTCTTCTTTCTCAAGATTACTTTGGCTATTCGAGGTTTTTTTAGTTCCATACAAATTGTGAAATTCTTTGGTCTAGTTCTGTGAAAAATACCGTTGGTAGCTTGATAGGGATTGCATTGAATCTATAGACTGCTTTGGGTAGAATAGCCATTTTGACAATATTAATTCTTCCAATCCACGAACACGGTATGTTTCTCCATCTGTTTGTGTCCTCTTTGATTTCTTTCATCAGTGTTTTATAGTTTTCTATGTATAGGTCCTTTGTTTCTTTAGGTAGATATACTCCTAAGTATTTTATTCTTTTTGTTGCAATGGTGAATGATATTGTTTCCTTAATTTCTCTGTCTGTTTTTTCATTGTTAGTATATAGGAATGCAAGGGATTTCTGTGTGTTAATTTTATATCCTGCAACTTTACTATATTCATTGATTAGCTCTAGTAATTTTCTGGTAGAGTCTTTAGGGTTTTCTATGTAGAGGATCATGTCATCTGCAACCAGTGAGAGTTTTACTTCTTCTTTTCCTATCTGGATTCCATTTACTTCTTTTTCTGCCCTGATTGCTGTGGCCAGAACTTCCAACACTATGTTGAATAGTAGTGGTGAGAGTGGGCACCCTTGTCTTGTTCCTGATTTCAGGGGAAATGCCTTCAATTTTTCACCATTTAGGGTGATGCTTGCTGTGGGTTTGTCATATATAGCTTTGATTATTTTGAGGTATGTTCCTTCTATTCCTGCTTTTTGGAGAGTTTTAATCATAAATGAGTGTTGAATTTTGTCAAAGGCTTTCTCTGCATCTATTGAGATAATCATATGGTTTTTATCTTTCAATTTGTTAATGTGGTGTATTACATTGATTGATTTGCGGATATTAAAGAATCCTTGCATTCCTGGGATAAAGCCCACTTGGTCATGGTGTATGATTTTTTTAATATGTTGTTGGATTCTGTTTGCTAGAATTTTGTTAAGGATTTTTGCATCTATGTTCATCAGTGATATTGGCCTGGAGTTTTCTTTTTTTGTGGCATCTTTGTCTGGTTTTGGAATTAGGGTGATGGTGGCCTCATAGAATGAGTTTGGAAGCTTACCTTCTTCTGCAATTTTCTGGAAGAGTTTGAGTAAGATAGGTGTTAGCTCTTCTCTAAATTTTTGGTAGAATTCAGCTGTGAAGCCATCTGGTCCTGGGCTTTTGTTTGCTGGAAGATTTTTGATGACAGTTTCGATTTCCTTGCTTGTGATGGGTCTGTTAAGATCTTCTATTTCTTCCTGGTTCAGTTTTGGAAAGTTATACTTTTCTAAGAATTTGTCCATTTCATCCAAGTTGTCCATTTTATTGGCATAGAGCTGCTGGTAGTAGTCTCTTATGATCCTTTGTATTTCAGTGTTGTCTGTTGTGATCTCTCCATTTTCATTTCTAATTTTGTTAATTTGGTTTTTCTCTCTTTGTTTCTTAATGAGTCTTGCTAATGGTTTGTCAATTTTGTTTATTTTTTCAAAAAACCAGCTTTTAGCTTTGTTGATTTTTGCTATGGTCTCTTTAGTTTCTTTTGCATTTATTTCTGCCCTGATTTTTAAGATTTCTTTCCTTCTGCTAACTCTGGGGTTCTTCATTTCTTCCTTCTCTAATTGCTTTAGGTGTAGAGTTAGGTTATTTAATTGTTTTTTTCCTGTTTCTTGATGTAAGCCTGTAATGCTATGAACCTTCCCCTTAGCACTGCTTAAAGATCTAAATGTAAGACCAGAAACTATAAAACTCCTAGAGGAGAACATAGGCAAAACACTCTCCGACATACATCACAGCAAGATCCTCTATGACCCACCTCCCAGAATATTGGAAATAAAAGCAAAACTAAAAAATGGGACCTAATGAAACTTAAAAGCTTTTGCACTACAAAGGAAACTATAAGTAAGGTGAAAAGACAGCCCTCAGATTGGGAGAAAATAATAGCAAATGAAGAAACAGACAAAGGATTAATCTCAAAAATATACAAGCAACTCCTGCAGCTCAATTCCAGAAAAATAAATGACCCAATCAAAAAATGGGCCAAAGAACTAAACAGACATTTCTCCAAAGAAGACATACAGATGGCTAACAAACACATGAAAAGATGCTCAACATCACTCATTATTAGAGAAATGCAAATCAAAACCACAATGAGGTACCATTATACGCCAGTCAGGATGGCTGCTATCCAAAAGTCTACAAGCAATAAATGCTGGAGAGGGTGTGGAGAAAAGGGAACCCTCTTACACTGTTGGTGGGAATGCAAACTAGTCCAGCCGCTATGGAAAACAGTGTGGAGATTTCTTAAAAACTGGAAATAGAATTGCCATATGACCCAGCAATCCCACTTCTCGGCATACACACTGAGGAAACCAGATCTGAAAGAGACAGGTGTACCCCAATGTTCATCGCAGCACTGTTTATAATAGCCAGGACATGGAAGCAACCTAGATGCCCATCAGCAGATGAATGGATAAGGAAGCTGTGGTACATATACACCATGGAATATTACTCAGCCATGAAAAAGAATTCATTTGAACCAGTCCTAATGAGATGGATGAAGCTGGAGCCCATTATACAGAGTAAAGTAAGCCAGAAAGATAAAGAACATTACAGCATACTGACACATGTATATGGAATTTAGAAAGGTGATAACGATAACCCTATATGCAGAACAGAAAAAGAGACACAGAAATACAGAACAGACTTTTGAACTTTGTGGGAGAATGTGAGGGTGGGATTTTTCAAAATAACAGCATGTATACTATCTATGGTGAAACAGATCACCAGCCCAGGTGGGATGCACGAGACAAGTGCTCCGGCCTGGTGCACTGGGAAGACCCAGAGGAATCGGGTGGAGAGGGAGGTGGGAGGGGGGATCGGGACTGGGAATACATGTAAATCTATGGCTGATTCATATCAATGTATGACAAAACCCACTGGAAAAAAAATAATAATAATAAAAATTAAAAAAAAAACAAACAAACAACAACAACAACAAAAAACATGAAGAGCCTGAAAAGTAGTGAAAAATATGAAGAGCTTCAAAAGCTGTCAAATAGATGAGGAGCATGAAACGGTCTAAAAAATAGGAGGAGCATGAAGTGGTGTTGAAAAACATGAAGAGCCTGAAACGCTGTGAAAAATGTGAAGAGCTACAAAATGTGTGAAATACATGAGGAGCATGAAACTGTCTGAAAAATAGGAGGAGCATGAAGCGGTGTTGAAAAAGATGAAGAGCCTGAAAAGGTGTGAAAAATATGAAGAGCTTCAAAAGTTGTGAAAAATATGAGGAGCTTCAAAAAGTGTCAAAAATATGAGGAACCTGAAACGGTTTGAAAAATAAGAGGAGCATGAAGTGGTGTTGAAAAACATGAAGAGCCTGAAAACGTGTGAAAAATATGAAGAGCTTCAAAAGGTGTCAAAAATATGAGGAACTTGAAAAGTCTGAAGAATCGGAGGAGCATGAAGTGGTGTTGAAAACAAGAAGAGCATGAAAAGGTTTGAAAAATATGAAGAGCTTCAAAAATTGTGAAAAATATGAGGAGCATGAAACAGTCTAAAAATTAGGTAGAGCATGAAGTGGTGATGAAAAACTGAAGAGCCTGAAAAGGTGTGAAAAATATGAGGAGCATGAAACGGTCTGAAAAATAGCAGGAGCATGAAACGGTATTGAAAAACATGAAGAGCATGAAAATGTGTGAAAAATATGAAGAGCTTCAAAAGGTGTCAAAAATATGAGGTGCATGAAACAGTCTGAAAACTAGGAGGAACATGAAGTGTTGTTGAAAAACATGAAGAGCCTGAAAATGTGTGAAAAATATCAAGAGCTTCAAAAGCTGTCAATAATATGAGGAGCATGAAATGGTCTGAAAAATAGGAGGAGCATGAAGCGGTGATCAAAAACATGAAGAGCCTGAAAAGCAGTGAAATATATGAAGAGCTTCAAAAGGTGTCAAAAATATGAGGAGCATGAAACGGTCTGAAAAATAGGAGGAGCATGAACCGGTGTTGAAAAACATGAAGAGCCTGAAAGGTGTGAAATATATGAAGAGCTTCAAAAGGTGTCAAAAAATGAGGAGAATGAAACGGTCTGAAAAATAGGAGGAGCATGAAGCGGTGTTGAAAAACATGAGTAGCCTGAAAACGTGTGAAATATATGAAGAGCTTCAAAAGGTGTGAAAATATGAAGAGCTTCAAAAGGTGTCAAATATGAGATGAGCATGAAACGGTCTGAAAAATAGGAGGAGCATGAAACGGTGTTCAAAAACATGAAGAACCTGAAAAGGTGTGAAACATATGAAGAGCTTCAAAAGGTGTAAAAAATATGAGGAGCATGAAACGGTCTGAAAAATAGGAGGAGCATGAAGCGGTGTTGAAAAACATGAAGAGCGTGAAAAGGTGTGAAAAATATGAAGAGCTATAAAAGGTGTGAAAAATATTTGGAGCATGAAACGATCTGAAGAATATGAGGATCATGAAGGGGTGTTGAAAAACATGAAGAGCCTGAAAAGGTGTGAAAAATATGAAGAGCTTCAAAATGTGTCAAAAATATGAGGAGCATGACACGGTCTGAAAAATAGGAGGAGCATGAAGCGTTGTTGAAAAACATGAAGAGCCTGAAAAGGTGTGAAAAATATGAAGAGCTTCAAAGGGTGTGAAATACATGAGGAGCATGAAACGGTCTGAAAAATATGACGAGCATGAAGCTGGGCTCAAAAACACCAAGAGCCTTAAAAGGTGTGAAAAATATGCAGAGCTTCAAAAGGTGTCAAAATTATGAGGAGCATGAAACGGTCTGAAAAATAAGAGGAGCATGAAGTGGTGATGAAAAATATGAAGAGTCTGAAAAGGCATGAAAAATATGAAGAGCTTCAAAAGGTGTGAAAAATACCAGGAGCATGAAACGGTCTGAAAAAGAGGAGGAGCATGAAGCAGTGTTCAAAAACATGAAGAGCCTGAAAAGGTGTGAAATATATGAAGAGTTTCAAAAGGTGTCAAAATAGGAGTAGCATGAAACGGTGTTCAAAAACATGAAGAGCCTGAAAAGGTGTGAAATACATGAAGAACTTTAAAAGGTGTCAAAAATATGAGGAAGATGAAACGTTCTGAAATATAGGAGCATGAAGCCGTGTTGAAAAACATGAAGAGCCTGAAAAGGTGTGAAAAACATGAAGAGCCAGAAAACGTGTGAAAAATTTGAAGAGCTTCAAAAGGTGTCAAAAATGAGATGAGCATGAAACGGTCTGAAAAATAGGAGGAGCATGAAGTGGTGTTGAAAAACACGAAGCGCCTGAAAAGGTGTGAGAAATATGAAGAGCTTCAAACGGTGTGAAAAATATGAGGAGCATGAAACGGTCTGCAAAAATGAGGAGAATGAAGTGGTGTTGAAAAACATGAAGAGCCTGAAAACGTGAGAAAAATATGAAGAGCTTCAAAAGGTGTCAAAAATATGAGGAGCATGAAACGGTCAGAAAAATAGGAGGAGCATGAAGCGGTGTTCAACAACATGAAGAGCCTGAAAAGGTGTGAAAAAATTGAACAGCTTCAAAAGGTGTCAAATATATGAGGAGCATGAAACGGTCTGAAATATAGGAGGAGCATGAAACGGTCTGAAAAATAGGAGGAGCATGAAACGGTGTTCAAAAACATGAAGAGTGTTTTGCCTATGTTCCCCTCTAGGAGTTTTATAGTTTAGTGTTACATTTAGATCTTTAATCGATTTTGAGTTTATTTTTGTGTATGGTGTTAGAAAGTGTTCTAGTTTCATTCTTTTACAAGTGGTTGACCAGTTTTCCCAGCACCACTTGTTAAAGAGGTTGTCTTTTTTCCATTGTATATCCTTGCCTCCTTTGTCAAAGATAAGGTTTCCATAGGTTCGTGGATTTATCTCTGGGCTTTCTATTCTGTTCCATTGATCTATATTTCTGTCTTTGTGCCAGTACCATACTGTCTTGATGACTGTGGGTTTGTAGTAGAGTCTGAAGTCAGGCAGGTTGATTCCTCCAGTTCCATTCTTCTTTCTCAAGATTACTTTGGCTATTCGAGGTTTTTTTTAGTTCCATACAAATTGTGAAATTCTTTGGTCTAGTTCTGTGAAAAATACCGTTGGTAGCTTGATAGGGATTGCATTGAATCTATAGACTGCTTTGGGTAGAATAGCCATTTTGACAATATTAATTCTTCCAATCCACGAACACGGTATGTTTCTCCATCTGTTTGTGTCCTCTTTGATTTCTTTCATCAGTGTTTTATAGTTTTCTATGTATAGGTCCTTTGTTTCTTTAGGTAGATATACTCCTAAGTATTTTATTCTTTTTGTTGCAATGGTGAATGATATTGTTTCCTTAATTTCTCTGTCTGTTTTTTCATTGTTAGTATATAGGAATGCAAGGGATTTCTGTGTGTTAATTTTATATCCTGCAACTTTACTATATTCATTGATTAGCTCTAGTAATTTTCTGGTAGAGTCTTTAGGGTTTTCTATGTAGAGGATCATGTCATCTGCAACCAGTGAGAGTTTTACTTCTTCTTTTCCTATCTGGATTCCATTTACTTCTTTTTCTGCCCTGATTGCTGTGGCCAGAACTTCCAACACTATGTTGAATAGTAGTGGTGAGAGTGGGCACCCTTGTCTTGTTCCTGATTTCAGGGGAAATGCCTTCAATTTTTCACCATTTAGGGTGATGCTTGCTGTGGGTTTGTCATATATAGCTTTGATTATTTTGAGGTATGTTCCTTCTATTCCTGCTTTTTGGAGAGTTTTAATCATAAATGAGTGTTGAATTTTGTCAAAGGCTTTCTCTGCATCTATTGAGATAATCATATGGTTTTTATCTTTCAATTTGTTAATGTGGTGTATTACATTGATTGATTTGCGGATATTAAAGAATCCTTGCATTCCTGGGATAAAGCCCACTTGGTCATGGTGTATGATTTTTTTAATATGTTGTTGGATTCTGTTTGCTAGAATTTTGTTAAGGATTTTTGCATCTATGTTCATCAGTGATATTGGCCTGGAGTTTTCTTTTTTTGTGGCATCTTTGTCTGGTTTTGGAATTAGGGTGATGGTGGCCTCATAGAATGAGTTTGGAAGCTTACCTTCTTCTGCAATTTTCTGGAAGAGTTTGAGTAAGATAGGTGTTAGCTCTTCTCTAAATTTTTGGTAGAATTCAGCTGTGAAGCCATCTGGTCCTGGGCTTTTGTTTGCTGGAAGATTTTTGATGACAGTTTCGATTTCCTTGCTTGTGATGGGTCTGTTAAGATCTTCTATTTCTTCCTGGTTCAGTTTTGGAAAGTTATACTTTTCTAAGAATTTGTCCATTTCATCCAAGTTGTCCATTTTATTGGCATAGAGCTGCTGGTAGTAGTCTCTTATGATCCTTTGTATTTCAGTGTTGTCTGTTGTGATCTCTCCATTTTCATTTCTAATTTTGTTAATTTGGTTCTTCTCTCTTTGTTTCTTAATGAGTCTTGCTAATGGTTTGTCAATTTTGTTTATTTTTTCAAAAAAACAGCTTTTAGCTTTGTTGATTTTTGCTATGGTCTCTTTAGTTTCTTTTGCATTTATTTCTGCCCTGATTTTTAAGATTTCTTTCCTTCTGCTAACTCTGGGGTTCTTCATTTCTTCCTTCTCTAATTGCTTTAGGTGTAGAGTTAGGTTATTTAATTGTTTTTTTCCTGTTTCTTGATGTAAGCCTGTAATGCTATGAACCTTCCCCTTAGCACTGCTTAAAGATCTAAATGTAAGACCAGAAACTATAAAACTCCTAGAGGAGAACATAGGCAAAACACTCTCCGACATAAATCACAGCAAGATCCTCTATGACCCACCTCCCAGAATATTGGAAATAAAAGCAAAACTAAAAAATGGGACCTAATGAAACTTAAAAGCTTTTGCACTACAAAGGAAACTATAAGTAAGGTGAAAAGACAGCCCTCAGATTGGGAGAAAATAATAGCAAATGAAGAAACAGACAAAGGATTAATCTCAAAAATATACAAGCAACTCCTGCAGCTCAATTCCAGAAAAATAAATGACCCAATCAAAAAATGGGCCAAAGAACTAAACAGACATTTCTCCAAAGAAGACATACAGATGGCTAACAAACACATGAAAAGATGCTCAACATCACTCATTATTAGAGAAATGCAAATCAAAACCACAATGAGGTACCATTATACGCCAGTCAGGATGGCTGCTATCCAAAAGTCTACAAGCAATAAATGCTGGAGAGGGTGTGGAGAAAAGGGAACCCTCTTACACTGTTGGTGGGAATGCAAACTAGTCCAGCCGCTATGGAAAACAGTGTGGAGATTTCTTAAAAACTGGAAATAGAATTGCCAAATGACCCAGCAATCCCACTTCTCGGCATACACACTGAGGAAACCAGATCTGAAAGAGACAGGTGTACCCCAATGTTCATCGCAGCACTGTTTATAATAGCCAGGACATGGAAGCAACCTAGATGCCCATCAGCAGATGAATGGATAAGGAAGCTGTGGTACATATACACCATGGAATATTACTCAGCCATGAAAAAGAATTCATTTGAACCAGTCCTAATGAGATGGATGAAGCTGGAGCCCATTATACAGAGTAAAGTAAGCCAGAAAGATAAAGAACATTACAGCATACTGACACATGTATATGGAATTTAGAAAGGTGATAACGATAACCCTATATGCAGAACAGAAAAAGAGACACAGAAATACAGAACAGACTTTTGAACTTTGTGGGAGAATGTGAGGGTGGGATTTTTCAAAATAACAGCATGTATACTATCTATGGTGAAACAGATCACCAGCCCAGGTGGGATGCACGAGACAAGTGCTCCGGCCTGGTGCACTGGGAAGACCCAGAGGAATCGGGTGGAGAGGGAGGTGGGAGGGGGGATCGGGACTGGGAATACATGTAAATCCATGGCTGATTCATATCAATGTATGACAAAACCCACTGGAAAAATAATAATAATAATAAAAATTAAAAAAAAACAAACAAACAACAACAACAAAAAAAAAACATGAAGAGCCTGAAAAGTAGTGAAAAATATGAAGAGCTTCAAAAGCTGTCAAATAGATGAGGAGCATGAAACGGTCTAAAAAATAGGAGGAGCATGAAGTGGTGTTGAAAAACATGAAGAGCCTGAAAATGTGAAAAAAATATGAAGAGCTTCAAAAGGTGTCAAAAATATGAGGAGCATGAAACGGTCTGAAAAATGGGAGGAGCATGAAGTGGTGTTGAAAAACATGAAGAGCCTGAAACGCTGTGAAAGATGTGAAGAGCTACAAAATGTGTGAAATACATGAGGAGCATGAAACTGTCTGAAAAATAGGAGGAGCATGAAGCGGTGTTGAAAAAGATGAAGAGCCTGAAAAGGTGTGAAAAATATGAAGAGCTTCAAAAGTTGTGAAAAATATGAGGAGCTTCAAAAAGTGTCAAAAATATGAGGAACCTGAAACGGTTTGAAAAATAAGAGGAGCATGAAGTGGTGTTGAAAAACATGAAGAGCCTGAAAACGTGTGAAAAATATGAAGAGCTTCAAAAGGTGTCAAAAATATGAGGAACTTGAAAAGTCTGAAGAATCGGAGGAGCATGAAGTGGTGTTGAAAACAAGAAGAGCATGAAAAGGTTTGAAAAATATGAAGAGCTTCAAAAATTGTGAAAAATATGAGGAGCATGAAACGGTCTAAAAATTAGGAAGAGCATGAAGTGGTGATGAAAAACTGAAGAGCCTGAAAAGGTGTGAAAAATATGAGGAGCATGAAACGGTCTGAAAAATAGCAGGAGCATGAAACGGTATTGAAAAACATGAAGAGCATGAAAATGTGTGAAAAATATGAAGAGCTTCAAAAGGTGTCAAAAATATGAGGTGCATGAAACAGTCTGAAAACTAGGAGGAACATGAGTGTTGTTGAAAAACATGAAGAGCCTGAAAATGTGTGAAAAATATCAAGAGCTTCAAAAGGTGTCAATAATATGAGGAGCATGAAATGGTCTGAAAAATAGGAGGAGCATGAAGCGGTGATCAAAAACATGAAGAGCCTGAAAAGCAGTGAAATATATGAAGAGCTTCAAAAGGTGTCAAAAATATGAGGAGCATGAAACGGTCTGAAAAATAGGAGGAGCATGAACCGGTGTTGAAAAACATGAAGAGCCTGAAAGGTGTGAAATATATGAAGAGCTTCAAAAGGTGTCAAAAAATGAGGAGAATGAAACGGTCTGAAAAATAGGAGGAGCATGAAGCGGTGTTGAAAAACATGAGTAGCCTGAAAACGTGTGAAATATATGAAGAGCTTCAAAAGGTGTGAAAATATGAAGAGCTTCAAAAGGTGTCAAATATGAGATGAGCATGAAACGGTCTGAAAAATAGGAGGAGCATGAAACGGTGTTCAAAAACATGAAGAACCTGAAAAGGTGTGAAACATATGAAGAGCTTCAAAAGGTGTAAAAAATATGAGGAGCATGAAACGGTCTGAAAAATAGGAGGAGCATGAAGTGGTGTTGAAAAACATGAAGAGCGTGAAAAGGTGTGAAAAATATGAAGAGCTATAAAAGGTGTGAAAAATATTTGGAGCATGAAACGATCTGAAGAATATGAGGATCATGAAGGGGTGTTGAAAAACATGAAGAGCCTGAAAAGGTGTGAAAAATATGAAGAGCTTCAAAATGTGTCAAAAATATGAGGAGCATGACACGGTCTGAAAAATAGGAGGAGCATGAAGCGGTGTTGAAAAACATGAAGAGCCTGAAAAGGTGTGAAAAATATGAAGAGCTTCAAAGGGTGTGAAATACATGAGGAGCATGAAACGGTCTGAAAAATATGACGAGAATGAAGCTGGGCTCAAAAACACCAAGAGCCTTAAAAGGTGTGAAAAATATGCAGAGCTTCAAAAGGTGTCAAAATTATGAGGAGCATGAAACGGTCTGAAAAATAAGAGGAGCATGAAGTGGTGATGAAAAATATGAAGAGTCTGAAAAGGCATGAAAAATATGAAGAGGTTCAAAAGGTGTGAAAAATACCAGGAGCATGAAACGGTCTGAAAAAGAGGAGGAGCATGAAGCAGTGTTCAAAAACATGAAGAGCCTGAAAAGGTGTGAAATATATGAAGAGTTTCAAAAGGTGTCAAAATAGGAGTAGCATGAAACGGTGTTCAAAAACATGAAGAGCCTGAAAAGGTGTGAAATATATGAAGAGCTTCAAAAGGTGTCAAAAATAGGAGTAGCATGAAACGGTGTTCAAACACATGAAGAGCCTGAATATGTGGGAAAAATATTAAGAGCTTCAAAAGCTGTCAAAAATATGAGGAGCATGAAACAGTCTGAAATATAGGAGGATCATGAAATGGTGTTGAAAAACATGAAGTGCCTGGAAAGGTGTGAAAAATATGAAGAGCTTCAAACGGTGTCAAAAATATGAGGAGCATGAAACGGTCTGAAAAAGAGGAGGAGCATGAAGCGCTGTTCAAAAACATGAACAGCCTGAGAAGGTGTGAAAAATATGAAGAGCTTCAAACGTTTCAAAAATATGATGAGCAGGAAAAGGTCTGAAAAATAGGAGGAGCATGAAACGGTGTTCAAAAACATGAAGAGCCTGAAAAGAAGTGAAAAATATGAAAGCTTCAAAAGGGGTCAAAAATATGAGGAACATGAAACGTTGTAAAAAATAGGAGGAGCATGAAGTTGTGTTGAAAAATATGAAGAGCCTGAAAAGGTGTGAAAATTATGAAGAGCTTCAAAATTTCTCAAAAATATGAGGAGCATGAAACAGTCTGATAAATAGGAGGTGCATGAAGCGGAGTTGAAAAACATGAAGAGCCGGAAAAAATGTGAAAAATATGAAAAGCTTCAAAATTTCTCAAAAATATGAGGAGCATGAAACAGTCTGATAAATAGGAGGAGCATGATCGGTGTTCAAAAACATGAAGAACCTGAAAAGGTGTGAAAAATATGAAGGGCTTCAAAAATGTCAAAAATATGAGGAGCATGAAATGGTCTGAAAAATAGGAGGAGCAAGAAGTGGTGTTGAAAAACATGAAGAACCTGAAAAGGTGTGAAAAATATGAAGGGCTTCAAAAATGTCAAAAATATGAGGAGCATGAAACGGTCTGAAAAATAGGAGGAGCATGAAACGGTGTTCAAAAACATGAAGAGCCTGAAAAGAAGTGAAAAATATGAAGAGCTTCAAAAGGAGTCAAAAATATGAGGATCATGAAACGTTCTGAAATATAGGAGGAGCATGAAGTTGTGTTGAAAAACATGAAGTGCCTGAAAATGTGTGAAAATTATGAAGAGCTTCAAAATTTTTCTAAAATATGAGGAGCATGAAACAGTCTGATAAATAGGAGGACAATTAAGCGGAGTTGAAAAACATGAAGAGCCTGAAAAGGTGTGAAATATTTGAAGAGCTTCAAAAGTTGTCAAAAATATGAGGTGGATGAAACAGTCTGTAAAATTGGAGGAGCGTGAAACGGTCTTGAAAAACATGAAGTGCATGAAAAGGTGTGAAAAATATGAAGAGCTTCAAAAGGTGTCAAAAATATGAGGAACTTGAAAAGTCTGAAGAATCGGAGGAGCATGAAGTGGTGTTGAAAACAAGAAGAGCATGAAAAGGTTTGAAAAATATGAAGAGCTTCAAAAATTGTGAAAAATATGAGGAGCATGAAACGGTGTAAAAATTAGGAAGAGCATGAAGTGGTGATGAAAAACTGAAGAGCCTGAAAAGGTGTGAAAAATATGAGGAGCATGAAACCGTCTGAAAAATAGCAGGAGCATGAAACGGTATTGAAAAACATGAAGAGCATGAAAATGTGTGAAAAATATGAAGAGCTTCAAAAGGTGTCAAAAATATGAGGTGCATGAAACAGTCTGAAAACTAGGAGGAACATGAAGTGTTGTTGAAAAACATGAAGAGCCTGAAAATGTGTGAAAAATATCAAGAGCTTCAAAAGGTGTCAATAATATGAGGAGCATGAAATGGTCTGAAAAATAGGAGGAACATGAAGCGGTGTTCAAAAACATGAAGAACCTGAAAAGGTGTGAAACATATGAAGAGCTTCAAAAGGTGTAAAAAATATGAGGAGCATGAAACGGTCTGAAAAATAGGAGGAGCATGAAGCGGTGTTGAAAAACATGAAGAGCGTGAAAAGGTGTGAAAAATATGAAGAGCTATAAAAGGTGTGAAAAATATTTGGAGCATGAAACGATCTGAAGAATATGAGGATCATGAAGGGGTGTTGAAAAACATGAAGAGCCTGAAAAGGTGTGAAAAATATGAAGAGCTTCAAAATGTGTCAAAAATATGAGGAGCATGACACGGTCTGAAAAATAGGAGGATCATGAAGCGGTGTTGAAAAACATGAGTAGCCTGAAAACGTGTGAAATATATGAAGAGCTTCAAAAGGTGTGAAAATATGAAGAGCTTCAAAAGGTGTCAAATATGAGATGAGCATGAAACGGTCTGAAAAATAGGAGGAGCATGAAACGGTGTTCAAAAACATGAAGAACCTGAAAAGGTGTGAAACATATGAAGAGCTTCAAAAGGTGTAAAAAATATGAGGAGCATGAAACGGTCTGAAAAATAGGAGGAGCATGAAGCGGTGTTGAAAAACATGAAGAGCGTGAAAAGGTGTGAAAAATATGAAGAGCTATAAAAGGTGTGAAAAATATTTGGAGCATGAAACGATCTGAAGAATATGAGGATCATGAAGGGGTGTTGAAAAACATGAAGAGCCTGAAAAGGTGTGAAAAATATGAAGAGCTTCAAAATGTGTCAAAAATATGAGGAGCATGAAACGGTCTAAAAATTAGGAAGAGCATGAAGTGGTGATGAAAAACTGAAGAGCCTGAAAAGGTGTGAAAAATATGAGGAGCATGAAACGGTCTGAAAAATAGCAGGAGCATGAAACGGTATTGAAAAACATGAAGAGCATGAAAATGTGTGAAAAATATGAAGAGCTTCAAAAGGTGTCAAAAATATGAGGTGCATGAAACAGTCTGAAAACTAGGAGGAACATGAAGTGTTGTTGAAAAACATGAAGAGCCTGAAAATGTGTGAAAAATATCAAGAGCTTCAAAAGGTGTCAATAATATGAGGAGCATGAAATGGTCTGAAAAATAGGAGGAACATGAAGCGGTGATCAAAAACATGAAGAGCCTGAAATGCAGTGAAATATATGAAGAGCTTCAAAAGGTGTCAAAAATATGAGGAGCATGAAACGGTCTGAAAAATAGGAGGAGCATGAACCGGTGTTGAAAAACATGAAGAGCCTGAAAGGTGTGAAATATATGAAGAGCTTCAAAAGGTGTCAAAAAATGAGGAGAATGAAACGGTCTGAAAAATAGGAGGATCATGAAGCGGTGTTGAAAAACATGAGTAGCCTGAAAACGTGTGAAATATATGAAGAGCTTCAAAAGGTGTGAAAATATGAAGAGCTTCAAAAGGTGTCAAATATGAGATGAGCATGAAACGGTCTGAAAAATAGGAGGAGCATGAAACGGTGTTCAAAAACATGAAGAACCTGAAAAGGTGTGAAACATATGAAGAGCTTCAAAAGGTGTAAAAAATATGAGGAGCATGAAACGGTCTGAAAAATAGGAGGAGCATGAAGCGGTGTTGAAAAACATGAAGAGCGTGAAAAGGTGTGAAAAATATGAAGAGCTATAAAAGGTGTGAAAAATATTTGGAGCATGAAACGATCTGAAGAATATGAGGATCATGAAGGGGTGTTGAAAAACATGAAGAGCCTGAAAAGGTGTGAAAAATATGAAGAGCTTCAAAATGTGTCAAAAATATGAGGAGCATGACACGGTCTGAAAAATAGGAGGATCATGAAGCGGTGTTGAAAAACATGAGTAGCCTGAAAACGTGTGAAATATATGAAGAGCTTCAAAAGGTGTGAAAATATGAAGAGCTTCAAAAGGTGTCAAATATGAGATGAGCATGAAACGGTCTGAAAAATAGGAGGAGCATGAAACGGTGTTCAAAAACATGAAGAACCTGAAAAGGTGTGAAACATATGAAGAGCTTCAAAAGGTGTAAAAAATATGAGGAGCATGAAACGGTCTGAAAAATAGGAGGAGCATGAAGCGGTGTTGAAAAACATGAAGAGCGTGAAAAGGTGTGAAAAATATGAAGAGCTATAAAAGGTGTGAAAAATATTTGGAGCATGAAACGATCTGAAGAATATGAGGATCATGAAGGGGTGTTGAAAAACATGAAGAGCCTGAAAAGGTGTGAAAAATATGAAGAGCTTCAAAATGTGTCAAAAATATGAGGAGCATGAAACGGTCTAAAAATTAGGAAGAGCATGAAGTGGTGATGAAAAACTGAAGAGCCTGAAAAGGTGTGAAAAATATGAGGAGCATGAAACGGTCTGAAAAATAGCAGGAGCATGAAACGGTATTGAAAAACATGAAGAGCATGAAAATGTGTGAAAAATATGAAGAGCTTCAAAAGGTGTCAAAAATATGAGGTGCATGAAACAGTCTGAAAACTAGGAGGAACATGAAGTGTTGTTGAAAAACATGAAGAGCCTGAAAATGTGTGAAAAATATCAAGAGCTTCAAAAGGTGTCAATAATATGAGGAGCATGAAATGGTCTGAAAAATAGGAGGAACATGAAGCGGTGATCAAAAACATGAAGAGCCTGAAATGCAGTGAAATATATGAAGAGCTTCAAAAGGTGTCAAAAATATGAGGAGCATGAAACGGTCTGAAAAATAGGAGGAGCATGAACCGGTGTTGAAAAACATGAAGAGCCTGAAAGGTGTGAAATATATGAAGAGCTTCAAAAGGTGTCAAAAAATGAGGAGAATGAAACGGTCTGAAAAATAGGAGGATCATGAAGCGGTGTTGAAAAACATGAGTAGCCTGAAAACGTGTGAAATATATGAAGAGCTTCAAAAGGTGTGAAAATATGAAGAGCTTCAAAAGGTGTCAAATATGAGATGAGCATGAAACGGTCTGAAAAATAGGAGGAGCATGAAACGGTGTTCAAAAACATGAAGAACCTGAAAAGGTGTGAAACATATGAAGAGCTTCAAAAGGTGTAAAAAATATGAGGAGCATGAAACGGTCTGAAAAATAGGAGGAGCATGAAGCGGTGTTGAAAAACATGAAGAGCGTGAAAAGGTGTGAAAAATATGAAGAGCTATAAAAGGTGTGAAAAATATTTGGAGCATGAAACGATCTGAAGAATATGAGGATCATGAAGGGGTGTTGAAAAACATGAAGAGCCTGAAAAGGTGTGAAAAATATGAAGAGCTTCAAAATGTGTCAAAAATATGAGGAGCATGACACGGTCTGAAAAATAGGAGGAGCATGAAGCGGTGTTGAAAAACATGAAGAGCCTGAAAAGGTGTGAAAAATATGAAGAGCTTCAAAGGGTGTGAAATACATGAGGAGCATGAAACGGTCTGAAAAATATGACGAGCATGAAGCTGGGCTCAAAAACACCAAGAGCCTTAAAAGGTGTGAAAAATATGCAGAGCTTCAAAAGGTGTCAAAATTATGAGGAGCATGAAACGGTCTGAAAAATAAGAGGAGCATGAAGTGGTGATGAAAAATATGAAGAGTCTGAAAAGGCATGAAAAATATGAAGAGGTTCAAAAGGTGTGAAAAATACCAGGAGCATGAAACGGTCTGAAAAAGAGGAGGAGCATGAAGCAGTGTTCAAAAACATGAAAGCCTGAAAAGGTGTGAAATATATGAAGAGTTTCAAAAGGTGTCAAAATAGGAGTAGCATGAAACGGTGTTCAAAAACATGAAGAGCCTGAAAAGGTGTGAAATATATGAAGAGCTTCAAAAGGTGTCAAAAATAGGAGTAGCATGAAACGGTGTTCAAACACATGAAGAGCCTGAATATGTGGGAAAAATATTAAGAGCTTCAAAAGCTGTCAAAAATATGAGGAGCATGAAACAGTCTGAAATATAGGAGGATCATGAAATGGTGTTGAAAAACATGAAGTGCCTGGAAAGGTGTGAAAAATATGAAGAGCTTCAAACGGTGTCAAAAATATGAGGAGCATGAAACGGTCTGAAAAAGAGGAGGAGCATGAAGCGCTGTACAAAAACATGAACAGCCTGAGAAGGTGTGAAATATATGAAGAGCTTCAAACGTTTCAAAAATATGATGAGCATGAAAAGGTCTTAAAAATAGAAGTAGCAAGAAGTGTTGTTGAAAAACATGAAGAGCCTGAAAAGGTGTGAAAAATATGCAGAGCTTCAAAAGGTGTCAAAAATATGAGGAGCATGAAACGGTCTGAAAAACAGGAGGAGCATGAAATGGTGTTCAAAAACATGAAGAGCGTGAAAAGTAGTGAAAAATATGAAAGCTTCAAAAGGGGCCAAAAATATGAGGAACATGAAACGTTGTAAAAAATAGGAGGAGCATGAAGTTGTGTTGAAAAACATGAAGAGCCTGAAAAGGTGTGAAAATTATGAAGAGCTTCAAAATTTCTCAAAAATATGAGGAGCATGAAACAGTCTGATAAATAGGAGGTGCATGAAGCGGAGTTGAAAAACATGAAGAGCCGGAAAAAATGTGAAAAATATGAAAAGCTTCAAAATTTCTCAAAAATATGAGGAGCATGAAACAGTCTGATAAATAGGAGGAGCATGATCGGTGTTCAAAAACATGAAGAACCTGAAAAGGTGTGAAAAATATGAAGGGCTTCAAAAATGTCAAAAATATGAGGAGCATGAAATGGTCTGAAAAATAGGAGGAGCAAGAAGTGGTGTTGAAAAACATGAAGAACCTGAAAAGGTGTGAAAAATATGAAGGGCTTCAAAAATGTCAAAAATATGAGGAGCATGAAACGGTCTGAAAAATAGGAGGAGCATGAAACGGTGTTCAAAAACATGAAGAGCCTGAAAAGAAGTGAAAAATATGAAGAGCTTCAAAAGGAGTCAAAAATATGAGGATCATGAAACGTTCTGAAATATAGGAGGAGCATGAAGTTGTGTTGAAAAACATGAAGTGCCTGAAAATGTGTGAAAATTATGAAGAGCTTCAAAATTTTTCTAAAATATGAGGAGCATGAAACAGTCTGATAAATAGGAGGACAATTAAGCGGAGTTGAAAAACATGAAGGGCCTGAAAAGGTGTGAAATATTTGAAGAGCTTCAAAAGTTGTCAAAAATATGAGGTGGATGAAACAGTCTATAAAATTGGAGGAGCGTGAAACGGTCTTGAAAAACATGAAGTGCATGAAAAGGTGTGAAAAATATGAAGAGCTTCAAAAGGTGTCAAAAATATGAGGAACTTGAAAAGTCTGAAGAATCGGAGGAGCATGAAGTGGTGTTGAAAACAAGAAGAGCATGAAAAGGTTTGAAAAATATGAAGAGCTTCAAAAATTGTGGAAAAATATGAGGAGCATGAAACGGTCTAAAAATTAGGAAGAGCATGAAGTGGTGATGAAAAACTGAAGAGCCTGAAAAGGTGTGAAAAATATGAGGAGCATGAAACGGTCTGAAAAATAGCAGGAGCATGAAACGGTATTGAAAAACATGAAGAGCATGAAAATGTGTGAAAAATATGAAGAGCTTCAAAAGGTGTCAAAAATATGAGGTGCATGAAACAGTCTGAAAACTAGGAGGAACATGAAGTGTTGTTGAAAAACATGAAGAGCCTGAAAATGTGTGAAAAATATCAAGAGCTTCAAAAGGTGTCAATAATATGAGGAGCATGAAATGGTCTGAAAAATAGGAGGAGCATGAAGCGGTGATCAAAAACATGAAGAGCCTGAAAAGCAGTGAAATATATGAAGAGCTTCAAAAGGTGTCAAAAATATGAGGAGCATGAAACGGTCTGAAAAATAGGAGGAGCATGAACCGGTGTTGAAAAACATGAAGAGCCTGAAAGGTGTGAAATATATGAAGAGCTTCAAAAGGTGTCAAAAAATGAGGAGAATGAAACGGTCTGAAAAATAGGAGGATCATGAAGCGGTGTTGAAAAACATGAGTAGCCTGAAAACGTGTGAAATATATGAAGAGCTTCAAAAGGTGTGAAAATATGAAGAGCTTCAAAAGGTGTCAAATATGAGATGAGCATGAAACGGTCTG